>NC_140980.1:379494-402358 GCF_056783735.1 Eptatretus burgeri
GGACAGAGGCGCCGGTCCAGACAGGACAGACAGATGTTGCACACTCAAGTTGTCTGTATATTGCTTTGATACCTGGGCGCATGTAGTACCTCCAAAAAGGGCGGCGTTGTCTTTCCGCAATGTTACATTTCTTGATCAGGATCAGTTATTTATTAATTTTCCATGAATGACAATAACTTGGGCGTTTAAAAAAACTTATGGTATTTCTCCAACAAAGAAGAAACAGCGAACCCAAGCAGTTTCCTTGAGAAGTCCAACGCCACCTTGCAGAGTAGCCTCTCCAGTGTCTCCTTCCTCCCAGCACAATCTCACGCTCCATCATGGTGAACGGGTTAACCACATTTCGTTCAACTTGGTGTGGTCTGCTCTGTCTGCATTCAACGTCTGCTCTGTCATTCAACGTCTGCTCTGTGACGTCACAGAGCAGACGTCACAGAGCAGAATGACGGACAGAGCAGAAGTGGATGAGAGTTTCTTTGAAAGAATTCCCAGGGATGAGTTGATGTTGGAGAAAGTCGAGATGGGAACACCAGCACATTTTCACCAGAAATACCCTGTAACGATGATTACCATCATCACTAATATCGGCAGAACCTCCCATAACTCAGCCGTGCTTCTGAATGAACATTTGTGCCATCACGACTTGTCAATGCATCCGGAAATATGCTCTGTACCTGTGTGGGAATAGACGAGTCACGTGATTTCCCATAAGGGAGCAGCAGTTCTTGTGAACTTCACATTGATGGGTCATAAGCAGTCTGGTTGCAGTGGTGGTGAAAACTGGGATTTTTATTCAATCACGTGGTTCGTGTTTCAACGCAATATTTTATTAACATGCACACAAAATAGACTTTAGCAAAAATGGATTTGTTTCATTAATATCTGTAGAAAATGGGAATTCAAAATACTGCATTGTGAACATCACGCTCTCTAAAATGCTAAAACTAGGACTTGTCGAAATTTCCGTGACGACTACGAGCTGGAACACTTTCATTGTATACAAGAAAGGCGTGTGAATCCCCACGATCTTGTGATGACTCAGATGGATGCATTCCCTTTGCCTGGTAATTCTTTTCATAAAAGGTAGAACTGCACAAGAGAAAAGGACACAAAAAGACAGAAGTTACAATATCATACATAACCAAAGAACATGAGTTTCATCCAACAAATGAGCTCCATCCGTCCCATTACATCAAGTCACACGAAGCGTCACATTCCAAGCCAAGTGCCGGCTTTATTGGTTGGGGAAATCAATGGATAAATTACATCACATCTCGGGAGAAATTGGGCAACAGAAAAAAATTTAAACCCTGAAAAAATCTTGTTGGATTGACCCGAAAACCTTTAAAAAAATCTTCTCCAGAACGGCTGGACAGATAGAGGGGAAACTTCACACGCATGTTCCCCAAGCCTTTGGGGATACCAGGGTGTCCATGAATAATTGAGACGTCACGTGGTTTGGCAGCCATATTGGATTTAAGGAAAATATTTTTTTTTAATTCTCTCTTGAACCGCTGCACCGATCGATGTGGAACTTCAAAATTATGATCTCGTAGTGATGAGGAATATGTTTTAAATCTCAACCTGATCGGACGCATCGTCTGGCAGCCAGAATTATTTAATTTTGGGGGGAATCTGCGTTCTTTTTGATTATTTTTTTTTGTAATAAGGCCCACTTGGCTGGGCCTGGATGGGTTTGAAGGTGGAGGAGTAGCGGTTGAAACCCGAGTACTATCCAGGTTGCCCCTGATGACTTCATCTTTGCTTTCTGCTTGTTCGGGTTCCTTCTGATGACTCCAACACACTCCCTATTTTATTTGGTCTTCCATTTGATTTTGATTTTAATTTTTTAAATTACAGATTTCCTGCTAGAAGGGTTGGCTCGCACCAAGTCCTTCTCAAGAGTGCACGGGGTAAGTGTTCCATGAATACCATCTCGTTTCATTTATTATTCCAACATGTAACATTAGTTCTTCGTGCCTGGTGTTTGTGTCCTTTATGACGTCCTTAAGTACAGTAAGTTTCATGTTTGGAATGATTTTCAATTTTGTTTCACTGGCTCTGAATCCGTCCCGATCGCACGTGTGTGGAGAGGAGTGATTACATTTTTTTTTACTCTATCTGCCTGTCTGCCAAAGATGAGCTTAAACAGCAAACTTATCTTTCTCTTCATGTTCCGATTTGTGTTCAAAATATAAAGTTCGATTTGAATCAGTTGTTCCTCAAGAATAAACTGATCAGATTGACGGACGGACGGACGGACGTGAACCAAATGCATAACCCTACTTCTCGCTTCTGTGTCCGAAGAGGTAATAACAACCCTGATGGTAATTGAATGTATTAATGTTATTACAAAACAATATTAATACTAATAGCAATCTGTGTGTGTGTGTGTGTGTGTGTGTGTGTGTGTGTGTGTGTGTGTGTGTGTGTGTGTGTGTGTGTGTGTGTGTCTGTATGCGACCGCCATTTCTCGACGACCGCCAGTCTGATCTGATTGAAACTTGCCTGGAATATTGCCAGGGCCACGTGGATGTGCCGTTTCAAGGTTTGATATTAATCGGACGAGCAGTTCCCAAGTTACGGCCAAATGGCCGTAACTTGTAAGTGCTATGACGTCACGAATGACGTCACAATTAATGTTTATTTAATTCTTATTATATTTTTTTGCACGATTGACGTCACAATTCTTCTTCTTCGTTTGGTATGACGTCACAATCGACGCTGGGGACCTGAGTATGTGCCTTTTCAAGGTTTCATATTAATCGGACAAGCGGTTCCCAATTTCCTGCCATTTATCTGTCAACCAATGACAAGACACGGTGCTATGACGTCACGAATGACGTCACAATTAATGTTTATTTAATTCTTATTATATTTTTTTGCACGATTGACGTCACAATTCTTCTTCTTCGTTTGGTATGACGTCGCAATCGACGCTGGGGACCTGAGTATGTGCCTTTTCAAGGTTTCATATTAATCGGACAAGCGGTTCCCAATTTCCTGCCATTTATCTGTCAACCAATGACAAGACACGGTGCTATGACGTCACGAATGACGTCACAATTAATGGGGGTTTTTTGCACGATTGACGTCACAATTCTTCTTCTTCGTTTGGTATGACGTCACAATCGATGCTGGGGACCTGAGTATGTGCCTTTTCAAGGTTTGATATCGTTCTTCATCCGCTTCAGCTGTTTCCCAAGTGTTTCCCAAGGTTTGAAAGCTGTTTTTTCACAAGGTTTGAATTAATTGTTCAAATTATTAATTAATCCCAAGGTTTGAATTTTCCCAAGGGAAAGAGCTGTTTCCCAAGGGATTGAAAGCTGTTTTCCCAAGGTTTGAATTAATTGTTGTGCTTGGTAGACATTTGTGAATACATTTATAGCGAGAGGGGCGAGAGAGGGGGGAGAGAGGGGGTCAAGAGAGGAGGGTGAAAGAGAGGGGGCGTCACAATTCTTCTTCTTCTTCGTTTGATATGACGTCACAATTGACGCTGGGGATCTGAGTACGTTTCCCAGGTGTTTCCCAAGTTATGGCCATTTATGATACGATTGGTCCGATCTTATTGAAACAATTCCCCAATCCAGTCGTCGTTTACGAGAGCGAAGGAACGAAGCTGCACATACTGGCACGCACCTACGGGCCTGCACTAGTTAATACTAATAACAATAGCCCCTCTCCCCAACACAAGGGGTTTCCCTCCTTGGACAAGCGCCATGTTAATGTGTATGAATAGCTTATCGTGGCGTTTCATGGGACAAGCTGACCGGAAGTAAAAAATATAAACCACAAACAGGTATTTTCAAACAGTCGTTACTGCTGTTTAATACAAAACTGAAATGGAGAGAAATCCGACCTTCTTGCTTATCGCAAACCCCACAGTCTAACGGACCCGAGCCGAGATCTACTGTAATCTATATACCCCACAGAGGACAACAACTTGACCCTTCCTGCTGCTCCCTAATGGGAGTGGGTGTACTCACACAAAAAATAAAAAAACAAGAGAGAAAATAACCTTGGCAAAAAAGCTGGTTGTTTCGAATTCTTGTCAAGCGTGATGGCCGTCACGAATTCAAGCAGACGAGTCGTGCTGTCATAAAGCTTTGCCTTGTTCCTGTAAACAAGGAAAACGTGAAGATAATCCACCATAAAAGTTACAAAACATCACTTCGCCGGACGATGGAGATCGGCCTGTTCCCAATACGAGGGTTTTCCGGATCACTGGAAACACTGAAATAAATAATAAACACACAACCCAAAATCACACATCTCACGTGGAAGATTGCGGTTCACCCAGTGAGGAAAATCCGGGTTGACAGGCAAAGGATTTGTGTGTGATGACGTCAGAAATCTGATTTTCATTGTTTTTCACAAACCTATCCTGAACTACACATCCCTCCTCGTGCGTTAATCATAATGTACGACTCGTGTTTGAACATTTTTCTCTTCCTCTTTCAGTTGTGCCCGTGAACCTGCAAAGCACATGCAAGGCCATCAGCTTCGCCGTGGAACATCTATAACCTGTCTGCCATGATGTTGTATCCCGTCCAACTTCGATCTATCTATTGTACCCCTCTCTGCTATCGTGTCTGCTGTGATGCATCAGGAGCTCACCTGTTACCTGAGTTTCTTCAGAATTTAGCAACAGGTAGCCAAAGTGCTTCTTTTGTCAGGTTACACAGATAAAGCACACTAAACACATCGAGGTAACAACGATGTCGTGGAGTTGTAGGGCGGACAGGATGACTGTAGAGCACCGCTCTTGTCCGTGTTCGAGGGTATTCTTACACTCAAACCACCGCAGTGTACTACGCTGGAGTGTGTTCTTCTGCACCAGACGATGAAACTACTTTTCAAGACTCTCTCCACTTCCTGCGAATTCGAGCTATCTGGAATCCAGCTAATCAAGGATCTCCTGTATCAACGGAACCTCTTACGGGTAACTTGTTCCGATCGGTCATTGATAAGAAAATATGAGAAAGTGAAAGAAATGAGAGAAGGAAGGACAGAACAGAAGGAAACAACCCGTGTTGGTAATTTATTCACTCAGTTGTATTAATAAGGATTTGCTTTTTGTCGATATTTAAAAAAAAACTCAAAACAAATTGAAATGCAGAATGTGATGAAAGGCAGCTCACGTCGGCGATGGTACCCAACGAGCCAAGAAAGGGGTATTCATTGCGTTCCACATAGAATCATTGATGGCAGGCTCCATGGGAAACACCTGTGTCGTCTGGGGCAAAATATTAGAGTTTGTTAAATTCCAGATCAACAACACACCTTGACAGCACTCAAGACCTTCACAGCAACAGCTGGAGTGGTGCACGGGTTCCTGAATATGAACAGTTTCGAGGTGAAATATGGACATCACATACTGAGTTTGAATATTATCAAGGGAGGTGCAAACCATCCCTCCCTTCACATGGAACCTTTAACACAGGGACTGGAAATTCGTTACTCGGCTTCCACTGGACGAAAATGGCTGCAAGTTTCAGAAGTAAATCCTTTGTACGTCACAGTAATATGTTCCAAATTTCAGTAAAGTACATGTCCACATTCTTGAGTGTTTAAAGAAAACTCTCAAAATCAACGTTTGTGTCTGTCAGTCTGTCCGTCCGCCCGAAATATGTTGGCGCTCACATCTCAAAGGCTATCCATTGAAACGAGCTGAAACTTGGAACACACATCAGCCAATACATCTCATTAATGTCTTTCCAAACAAATTCCACCTAAGTGCCATAGTTGTTGCTTTTTTGCTAATTTTTGCTCATGGGGGTGAACCCCATAAACTTGGACAGAAAAATTTCGACTCCAGTTGTGAAATAGTCGAACGCGAGGGCTCATAACTTATGAACTGTTGGATGAAAGTTCATGAAATTTTGAATATGAATCGAGGGAGACTTGTTCAGATTTCACAATTACCTGCAGCCGCATAATGAGGGGCATAGCAAGAATTAGGGAAACCGTAAAAGTGGACTTTGGAAAAAATATTGGTTTTTCAGTTTCTCTAATTCTACAGGAAAACTGTCTGTAACATGGAATACCGGATGTTATTCAGAGAAACCTTCCATTCTTGGGGAAAAAGACAGGTGCATGGAAAAGGACCCTTGATATGGCATGTGCCACGTGCCAAACAATGGAAAAGAAGTGACATTCCATGGCTTGTGGAAAATTCCAGACAATAGATATAAAAGAAGGGACATTCCATGGCTTGTGGAAAATGCCAGACAATAGATATAAAAGAAGGGACATTCCATGGCTTGTGGAAAATTCCAGACAATATAAAAGAAGGAAAATTCCATGGCTTGTAGAAAATTCCAGACAACATAAAAGAAGGGACATTCCATGTCTTGTGGAAAATTCCAGAGAATATAAAAGGGACATTCCATGGCTTGTGGAAAATGCCAGACAATATAAAAGAAGGGACATTCCATGACTTGTGGAAAATGCCAGACAATATAAAAGAAGGGACATTCCATGACTTGTGGAAAATGCCAGACAATATAAAAGAAGGGACATTCCATGGCTTGTGGAAAATTCCAGACAATAGATATAAAATAAAGGACATTCCATGGCTTGTGGAAAATGCCAGACAATATAAAAGAAGGGACATTCCATGGCTTGTGGAAAATTCCAGACAATATAAAAGAAGGGACATTCCATGGCTTGTGGAAAATGCCAGACAATATAAAAGACGGGACATTCCATGGCTTGTGGAAAATGCCAATGTAAAAGAAGGGACATTCCATGGCTTGTGGAAAATTCCAGACAATATAAAAGAAGGGATATTCCATGGCTTGTGGAAAATGCCAGACAATATAAAAGAAGGGACATTCCACGGCTTGTGGAAAATTCCAGACAATATAAAAGAAGGGAGAATCAAAAAAATCTCGTGTTCATGCTGAACTTACTTTGTGTTCTGAGGATGAACCAAGTCACCATCCAGAAAAGTTGATATAAAGGGATCCCCACATATGTAGGTTAAAACCCGTCAGTAGGTAAAGTGTTTGTGTGCCTTGAAAATGAAAACGCATAACATAATGTGCAGGTGAACGTCAAGGTGAACGTATTACCTTTTGTTGTTCCACTTGCCGATGAACAAACTCATTGCTTTCATCATGCTGGTCTGCAATAATCGTTTGAAGAGCTGCAGAAGATGAATCAAAATTTAACTGAGATTGCTATCAATGATTACATAGAATAACATATATTTTTAATCACTTGAGCTTTAGTTTCATCTGAATGAGAAAAACTTAACACTTGACCATTGACAGACACCAACCTAACTCTTTATATCTTAGCATTCCCTAATTTCTTGCTTGTTCAAGTTTTCGACGATGGCCAGCACTGATATGTTGAAAAATTTAAATAAATTTAAAAATTCTGAATTTTGGTGTTTGCCGTAGTAGCTCAGTGGCCCAGCAGCGTGGCCAACATGATGTCAGAGAGTCCTTTCTAACCAGAAATACCCTGTAACAATCATTACCATCATCACCCATTGAGGCCGTGATTCCGAATGAACATTCGATTTTTGACGATCTCACTAAGTCAACTTGTCAATGGAGTTTACTTGTCTTGTCGACTCTCTGTCCATCTCCGCTCTCCCCCACCCCCATCCCCCACCACAAACCCCCATCGTGTGAATGAGTCAAGCATTGTTAAAACGTTCCGTGGAGGTTCCAAAGGCATGTTGAGTATTTATTTATAATTAATTTGATTTGACACAATGTGATCTTCTCCTTCCCAACCCCATTGTTTCTTGTAATAAATCTCCCTTGTTAATGAAAAACCTGTTTGTGGTATTTCCGAATTGTGACCTCCATAGCCATGTAGCGTTCATGGCGAGTTGGAATAAACCCGATAAAAAAATCCGTTAATTTAATTGCTCATGACTCCAACCTTTGTCGTGATACCCTTTTCCTCCAGATCGGCGATACGGCCTCCTCCATTTCTTCACACCTTGACAGAATGAAAAAAATGGTCAAACACCTGGAATATGCCTTTCAATCCTGATAAATCTCACACTCTCACTGTCTCTCTCCGAAAGGACCATCTGACAAACCCTCCTATCTAGCTCCTCAAGAACCACTGCCCCCCCACCCCTCACCAATCGCCCACCTCTTCCCCATTAACCCCCCGCAACAATCGCCCACCTCTTCCTCATTAACCCCCCACCAATCGCCCACCTCTTCCCCATCAACCCCCCCTCCAAATAGCCCACTTCTTCCCCGTTAACCCCCTTCCCGATCCCACCTTTTTCTAAGTTTCCAGTTTTTTCCTTCCTGAGAGTTTGCTTCTGCATCCATCTTGTCCAGCAAGTGCATCCTCCCCTACCCCTCCTTCTTCCCCACATCCCATACATCCCCAAGTCTCCTTTAATTTTGTCTCTCAACACAGATGTTGGTGTTTCCCTTCTTTAACTGTTTCAATACACCCCACAGATGTCATGCCCATGCCTTGACACAATACATCAGATGTCATGAACTTAGACATGAAATATCTCGAACTTTACTGTCTGCACAGCACAATAGATTTGTATGTGTATACATTGTCGAGGCTCTTATGAGAGCTAACACACAACGCACAACAAGGGGGGTGGGAAAGGGAAGGACAAAACAGTGGGGAACAAACATTAGGAGATCTGTGGAAGGGAGAGGGATGGGGTGGGGAACATGGGGAACACAAGATGGACACTACAGGGACTTTCAGGAGGGAAAGCAGGGAATATGAAGGAGGTGCGCTTGGGGTGGATTAACGGGGGTGGAAAAGATCGAGAATTTGGATGGGGAATGATAAGATGTGGTGGTGAACAGCTGTTTTGAATACCTGGAGGGAAGAGTGGGATTGAAGACAGTTTGGCAGTTTATTCCATAGTTTTACCAGAAGGGGGTTGTTGGCAGACCTTGAATGCCCTGTGGAAATATGGTGGGGACATATCGCAGACAGAGCAGGGTGGGCAAGACCGGAGAGGAGAAGGTAGAAGAGAGAAAGACCACCGACCATCCTGCGGTGAGAGAGTGAGATTCCCAAGGACTCAGCCTCATCGCAGGAGATGCCAATGATCCTAAATGCCCTGGTTTCCACAGCGTGAAGCCGAGAAAGGTTGGAGGCAGGAGCACCAGCCCAGAGGGGAGAGCAGTACTCCATCAGGCTGGATCATAGGGTGTGGCACTGCCGGTACCTGTGCAGGAGGACGAAAGTCCGAGTCTTCAGGTACTTGGTGCTTCCTGTCTTGCTCTACGGATGTGACACTTGGACGCTGACCAGGGATCTGAGAGGGAGACATAATTCCTTTGGTACTCGGTCTCTTCGGAGAATCCTTGGCTATCGCTGGTCGGACTTTGTGTTCAACGAGCGGTTGCTGAGAGAGACTCAAATGAGATTTGTTACCTCCATAGTCCGTGAGCGTCAGCTGAGGCTGTATGGACACGTGGCTCGTTTTCCTGACGCCGATCCTGCTCACCAAATTCTCTCAGCGAGGGAGCCTCGTGAGTGCAGGAGGCCAACGGTCCGACCACGTGCCTCGTGGTTGGTTGATCGGCATCTCAAGGAGATGGGGATGGGCCAGGCATCTGCCTGGGCGATGACCAGATGGAGACCCCTGGAGTACTGACGGAAAGTGGATGCAGCGACGCACTGCTCCGGCACATGCTCCCATACCTGACCTGACCTGAAATTAGTTTTGCTGCAATGCACTTACTAGCTTGTCTTTGTGAGTCTTGGCAAGTCCATGAGTCATTTTATAAGAATCTGATGTTCTCTCAATGAACAGCTTATCAAGAGCACACTTGTCACGAAGCAGCGCTTTTATGTGAGTCATAGATTTCGGCACTTGGGAAAAGGAAAATGAGTTTTCCGCCGTGTTGGACAAGACCATGTTCTCTGTATTGTGAACTTTGTTACTCGTGTGTTCCTGGTTCCAGAGTTGCTCCCTGTGTGGGATTTTTTGGTCAACTGGCCTTCAGTTCTGGATCAGGTTGCTCGAACAATCTGAACAACTTCTCCTGACTTGAAACAAATGCATCACAATGTGACGCGTCAATGTGGTAAGTGAACAATGTTTTTGGGCCTTAAAACTGGGATTCTTAAAATTTGAAGGTAGGTCAACATCGGCAGTAGAATAACAAACGTTACCATGGGAACCATGACATCAAGCTCCTCCTTCTGCTCATTCTTTCTCAATCCCAGGAAGAGGGGTTATAAAACATCCTCAAGAGCTCGGGTGGTATTTTATTTTTCCTTCTCGAGGAGGTTCCATTGCCAAGGATTTTTACCTCCACCACCGAAGATGGACGAGGGTCATGTTTTAATCCCTGTTCGTTTGTGTGTGAGCAGAATATCTCACAAAGTTCTGAACGGATATGGACGAAACTTGGGAGACAGGTTGGATGTATGACAAGGAAGGATCACTGTCTTCAAGTAACGGGAGTCACAATGATACTTACAATGTTGGTTGGAGGCCGATGGATGGATTTTCTCAACTCCGTCATTTCCTCCAAAGCTGTTAGAAGTGCGGGAGAAAAGGAGAAAGGATTACTACACAACAGCTGAAGAACATATCATGTTCAGTCCAGAAACCTGAACTCGATTTGAAAGAGAAAGGGATTCCCTCGTGTTGGGAACATGACACTCAGTTGTGTTGTAAAGTGTTTGCTTTTTGTCAATGCAAAACCGATGAAAGCTCATTGGAATGTGGAATGCGATGAAAGGCAGCTTACGTGTTTGTTGGTGCCAAATGAGGCACGTAAGTATTTTTTGAAGACCACAGAGAAAAATGGTTGGAAGGGTCCCTGTCAAACAGCTGTGAAGTTTGGAGCAAAACATGAGAGTTTGTTAAATTCCAGATCAACAACACACTTTGATAGCAATCAAGACCTTCACAGCAAGAGCTGGAGTGGTGCACGGGTTCCTGAATCTGAACAGTTAAGAGGTGAAATATGGACATCACATACTGTGTATGAATATCATCAAGGGAGGTGCAAACCATCCCTCCCTTCACATGGGACGGTTTCTTTGAAAACAACTCCAACATGGGGACTGAAAATTCGTTTCTCGGCTTCCACTGGACGAAAATGGCTGCAAGGTTCAGAAGTAAATCCTTTGTACATCACAGTAATGTGTTCTAAATTCCAGCAACGTACATTTACACATTCTTGAGTGTTTAAAGAAAACTCAAAATCAACGTTGGTGTCTGTCAGTCTGTCCGTCCGCCCGAAATGTGTTGGCGCTCACATCTCCAAGGCTATCCATTGAAATGAGCTGACACTTGGAACACACATCGGCTAACATCTCATTAATGGCTTTCCAAACAAATTCCACCTTTGTGCCATAGTTGTTGCTTTTTTTGCGAGTTTTTGCTCATGGGGGTGAACCCCATAAACTTGGACAAATTTTTTTTTACTCCGGTGGTGAAATAGTCGAACGCAAGGGCTCAAAACTTATGAACTGTTGGATGAAAGTTCGTGAAATTTTGAATATGAATCGAAGGAGACTTGTTCATATTTCACAATTACCTGCAGCCGCAGAATGAGGGACATACTATAGCAAGAATTAGGGAAACCGTAAAAGTGGACTTTGGAAAAAATATCGGTTTTTCAGGTTCTCTAATTCTACAGGAAAACTGTCTGACATGGAATACCGGATGTAATACAGAGAAACCTATTCTTGGGGGAAAAAACAGGGGCACGGAAAAGGACCCTTCATGTGGCATGTGCCAGACAATTGAAAAGAAGGGACATTCCATGGCTTGTGGAAAATTCCAGACAATTGAAAAGAAGGGACATTCCATGGCTTGTGGAAAATTCCAGACAATAGAAAAGAAGGGACATTGCATGGCTTGTGGAAAATTCCAAACAAGAGAAAAGAAGGGACATTCCATGGCTTGTGGAAAATTCCAGGCAATAGAAAAGAAGGGACATTCCATGGCTTGTAGAAAATTCCAGACAATTGAAAAGAAGGGACATTCCATGGCTTGTGGAAAATTCCAGACAATAGAAAAGAAGGGACATTTCATGGCTTGGAGAAAATTCCAAACAACAGAAAAGAAGGGATATTGCATGGCATGTGGAAAATTCCAAACAAGAGAAAAGAAGGAACATTCCATGGCTTGTGGAAAATTCCAGGCAATAGAAAAGAAGGGGCATTCCATGGCTTGTAGAAAATTCCAAACAATAGAAAAGAAGGGACATTCCATGGCTTGGAGAAAATTCCAAACAATAGAAAAGAAGGGACATTCCATGGCTTGTAGAAAATTCCAGGCAATAGAAAAGAAGAGACATTCCATGGCTTGTGGAAAATTCCAGACAATAGAAAAGAAGGGACATTTCATGGCTTGTGGAAAATTCCAGACAATAGAAAAGAAGGGACATTCCATGGCTTGTGGAAAGTTCCTGACAATATAAAAGAAGGGACATTCCATGGCTTGTGGAAAATTCCAGACAATAGAAAATAAGGGACATTCCATGGCTTGGAAAAAATTACAAACAATAGAAAAGAAGGGACATTCTATGGCTTGAAGAAAATTCCCAACAATAGAAAAGAAGGGACATTCCATGGCTTGTAGAAAATTCCAGGCAATAGAAAAGAAGGGACATTCCATGGCTTGTGGAAAATTCCAGACAACAGAAAAGAAGGGACATTCCATGGTTTGTGGAAAATTCCAGACAATAGAATAGAAGGGACATTCCTGGCTGGTGGAAAATTCCAGACAATAGAAAAGAAGGGACATTCCATGGCTTGGAGAAAATTCCAAAGAATAGAAAAGAAGGGACATTCTATGGCTTGTAGAAAATTCCAAACAATGGAAAAGAAGGGACATTCCATGGCTTGTGGACAATTCCAAACAATCAAGAAGAAGGGACATTCTATGGCTTGTGGAAAATTCCAGAAAATGGAAAAGAAGGGACATTCCATGGCTTGTGGAAAATTCCAAACAATAGAAAAGAAGGGACATTCAAAAAATCTTGTGTGTGTGTTGTACGACAAGGAATAACAAGGAAATCCAACACAGGAGGAGGCCATTCAGCCCATCATGCCTGCACGAACACCACACCAACCCATCAACACAAAATCCAAGGAAGAAAATGCAAAGAAATGTTTTCAATTCATGAAATAAATGTTTTTGTTTGTTTGTTCTTTTGTTTTTTTTTTTAGTTTTTGCTTTGTTTTGTTGGGTTTTTTTTTTTTAGTTTCTGTTATTTTTTTTCCTTTTCTTCCCTCAGGGGAGGGGGCATTGCCTTGGTTAAAAACACACATCAACCACACAACCCCCCTTGACAAGACCCCCACCAACAGCACTCCGTACACAATCACCCATAAATGCTCAAACTACCTAAAAGTTTTATCAACATCCCTATACCCCTCTATCTCCATAACTTCCAGGTTCCTATCGCATTCTAATTTAAACTTCTCTACTTTCTCTGCTGCCACGACTTTTCCAGGGAGGCCATTCCGTGCATTAACTACTCTCTGAGTGAAAGTCCCCTCTTCTTCACTCTCAGGCTATGACCCCTGGTCCTATCACTCTCTACTCTGTTGAATAATTAATCTTCACTTATTTTATCTTTACCTTTCATTATGTTTAACATCTCCATCATATCTTCTCATAACCACCTCCTATCTCGTGCATAAAGCCCTGTCTCCTTCAGCCGCTCCTCATGGCTGAGTCTAGCTCGGCCCAGAATCAATCTAGTAACCCTGCGTTGAACCCTCTCTGTAGCATCTATGTCCTTCCGGAACTGTGGTGGCCAAAACTGCACACAATATTCTTGATGTGGCCCTCACTAAATTCCTGTACAATGTGAACACCATCTCTTTTGATTTACAAATGACCCCCCTACGAATACAACCGAAAACCCTATTTGCTTTACTTTTAGCTGCCTGGTACTGTGCTACCTGCTTACCTCCCATATCTATTACCACCCCCAGATCCTTCTCCTGTGGTGACACACTCTAAATTACCCCTTGCATCCTGTAATCTCTATTTTCATTGTTCTTTCCCATCCCCAACACCTTACACTTGCTCAGGTTAAATTCCATCTGCCAATCTTTTGCCCAATCTATACAAGTATCAATACTTTCCTGAATCTTGTCACCACCTCCTCTGCTATCCACCTTACCTCCAAGCTTTGTGTCATCTGCAAATTTGGAAAGCTTACTCTTTACCCCAATATCCAAATCATTGATGTAAATAATGAATAGTTATGGTCGGAGTATTGATCCCTGAGGTACCCCACTACTTACATCCTCCCACTCACAGCCACTCTTTGCTTCCTACCACTAAGCCAGTTTGCAATCCAGTTAGCGACCTGACCAGCCACTCCACAAGCCCTCACTATGGCTAACAACCTCCGATGTGGTACCTTATCAAATGCCTTCTTCAAGTCGAGATATACTGTATCCACTGCCTTTCCCTCATCCACCCAGACACTGCTTCATAGAACTCTAAAATATTTGTTAAACATGAACTACCTTTGGTAAACCCATACTGACTACCTTTCATTAGTTTGTATTTCTTTGAATGGTTCCTCATCCGGTCTTTAATTAATGTCTCCAACACCTTCCCCACAACTGAAGTCAAACTAACAGGTCTATAGTTTTCCAATTCTTCTCTGGATCCTTTATTTAATAATGGTGTTACATTTCCTACTCTCCAATCCACCGGTACCTGTCCTAACTCCGGTGAACTATTGAAAATATCCGTTAACATGTCGCTTACCTGCTCAGGCACCTCCATCACGACTCTCAGGTGCATATTATCTGGACCCGGAGCCTTATCTACTCTTAGATTACCTCGCTGTTCCTTTACTTCCACTCCAACCTGGATCTTCTGTAAAAGCCCTTCCTCACCTCCTCGATAGATACTCTCAGCTATTGACAATTCTCCTGACTGTTCTTGTGCAAAAGTTGAAGAAAAATACCTGTTTAATAAGCCTGCCATCTCACCTTCATCACCAATCACCCTCCCGGTACTATTCCTCAATGGGCCCACACTGGTCCTAACCTGTTCTTTTACCCTGATATACTTCAAGAAAGCCTAAAGAACCGACCCTTGTGTTCTTTGGAAGAACCAAGTCATCCTCCAGAAAAGTTGATATAAAGGGGATCCCCACATTTATAGGTTAAAACCCGTCAGTAGGTAAAGTGTTTGTGTACCTTGAGAGTGAAAACACATTTAAGATAATGTGCAGGTGAACGTGAACGTATTACCTTTTGTTGTTCCACTTGCAGATGAATCAACTTATTGCTTTCATCATGCTGGTCTGTAATGGTCGTTGGAAGGTCTGCAGAAGATGAATCAAAATTAAACAGATTGCTATCAACGATTACATGGAATAATATATTTATTTATTTTTATCACTTGATCTTTAGTTTCATCTGAATGAGGAAAACCGAATATCACGTGACCTTCGACATATTCCAACTTCACTCTTTACATCTTAGCATTCCCTAATTTGCTTGTTCAAGTTTTCGACGATGGCCAGCACTGGCCAGCCGCGCCTCCACCACCCCGCCTCCATCCTCGAGTTGTCCCATGATGGAATCAGTCCTCGTACGGTTCCTTTTTCTGAGTTACAGCCAATCAGTACGGTCCCCGAGCGTGATCATGGGTTGAACCGAGTGACATGAGCCAGGGCCCAGACAGGCCCATACATTGACGTCCGCCACACTCAAGGACCATGAAACGCATGTGATGTGTTTGGGGTGTTCGTCCTCCAGGTGTTCCCCTCTAGTACCTTTGCGAATCTGTTCTTGTGAGGGAGTTCCTCGTGGGTGCTGTCATCGTATCTGATCTGGTTTTGTGGTTGTGCCTGCTGCGTCGTGGTTGCTGCCTGTGGCGCGGTGACTCCTGCCGGATCTGCGCGGTTTGGTGCTGTGTGGCGAATGCGGTAGGAGGGACACGTGCGGGCAGTTTGGTGAACCCAGCTGAGACTTACCCCGTGCGTGCAGACATCGTGCGGTGACGAGGTTTTGTCCCTCTCTCTGTCTTGTCTGCTCGCTCTGTCCATCTCCCCCCGTAACCCCCATTGTGTGAATGAGTCATGCATTGTTAAAAAGTTCCGCGGAGGTTCCAAGGGCACGTTGAGTATTTATTTATAATTCATTTGATTAGACACAGAGTGATCTTCTCCTTCCCAACCCCATTGTTTATTGTAATAAATCTCCCTTGTTAATGAGAACCTGTTTGTGGAATTTCGGAAATGTGACGGAAAAACAAATCCGTTAATTTAATTGCTGATGACTCCAACCTTTGTCGTGACGCCATCTTCCTCCAGATTGGCGAAACAGCCTCTTCACCCTCTTCCGACCTTGACAGACTCACAACATGGTCAAACACTTGGAATATGTCTTTCAATCCTGATAAATATCACATTCTCACGATCTCTCTCCAAAAGGACCATCTGACAAAGCCTCCTATCGACCTCCTCAAGAACCAATGCCCCCCCCCCACCAATAGCCCACCTCTTCCCTATTAACCCCCCTCCCGACCCGACCTATTTATAAGTTTCCAGTTTTTCCTTTCTGAAAGTTTGCTTCTGTATCCATCTTGTCCTTCCCCTCATCCTTCCCCACATCCCGTACATACCCAAGTCTCCTTCGATTTTGTCTCTCAACACAGATGTTGGTGTTTCCCTTCTTTTACTGTTCCTTCTGTTCTGTTTCTATACATCCCACAGATGTCATGCCCATGCCTTTACACAATACATCAGATGTCATGAACTTACACATGAAATATCTTGTACTTTACTGTCTGCACAGCACTGTTTGTCTCTCTCCTGTTTGAGCATGAATCATCCAAAATGTTCCCCATGACGTTGAACGTACTCACCACCATGTGGCCATGCAAATAGCAGAGTATGGCTTTAACAACACCTGTGATATCCCACCTTCCCTGACTGAAGCCCACCACAGGTCCAGCGTTTCATCTTGGCAGACAAGTGGTCCAGGCAACCTGTCAACGATGCACCATCCTCAGACATCCGTATCATCGTCCTCCATCTCCTCGTGCTTCATCAGAATGGTGACCAATGGCGGTAGTTTCTTCAGGTAGTGCTGTGTCATCCCATGCTGCCTCACGATAGGATCAAGGGCTGACATGGCTTTGAATAGCTTGTTGTTGATTGGCATCTTTGACAAGGAGATGCTGCGTCGGATGTAAGTCTCCTTCGTTTTCTCCATGAATGTTGAGACTCTCTTGTCCTCGCCATAGCCTGTCTGACTTCCGGTGAAGATACTTCTCCAGGGAATATGATTGCTGATGTCTGATCCTTGGAGGTGAGCCAGTTTCTTTGGTTTCAGCCCCTTCAAAACCTCAAGCTTGATGGAGTTGTTAAGAAACTTTGTGGCTGGCCGTTTCAGCTCATCGTGTAGCTCGTCGACCTTGCTTTCCTTTGAATGAAACACGATGACATATTCCTTCAGGTGATTAAGTACTGCTGTGCAGAGCTGCATGATCAGCGAAGTTTGGGTTCTCTGGTGGAAAACTTTCTCCAGTATCCATCTTTACCTTCGCTGGCCATCCTCTTTTGAAGGATGGGAGAAATCAACTTCTTACTCGACATCCTGTATTTCTCACTGACATTTTGTCTGATACACTGTAAATATCTTCTACAATGTCCTTGTTTTGTATTGTGAACCTTGTTAACTCATGTGTTCCTGGGTCCAGAGTTGCTGCCTGTGTGTGATTTTTTTGGTCGACTGGCCTTCAGTTCTGGATCAGGTTGCTCGAACAATCTGAACAACTTCTGCTGACTTGAAACAAATGCATCACAATGTGACGCGTCAACGTGGTAAGTGAACAATGTTTTTGGGCCTTAAAACTGGGATTCTTAAAATTTGAAGGCACGTCTACATCGGCAATAGAATAACAAACGTTACCATGGGAACCATGACATCAAGCTCCTACTTCTGCTCATTCTTTCTCAATCCCAGGAAGAGGGGTTCGAAAACATCCTCAAGAGCTCGTGCGGGATTTCCTTTTTCCTTCTCGAGGAGGTTCCATCGCCAAGGATTTTTACCTCCACCACCGAAGACGGACGAGGGTCACGTTTTAATCCCCATTCGTTTGTGTGTGAGAAGAATATCTCACAAAGTTCTGGACGGATACGGACGAAACTTGGTGGACAGGTTGGATGTATGACAAAGGAAGGGTCACTGTCTTCAAGTAACGGGTATGACAATGATACTTACAATGTTGGTTGGAGGCCGATGGATGGATTTTCTCAACTCGGTCATTTCCTCCAAAGCTGTTAGAAGTGAGGGAGAAAATGAGAAAGGATTACGACACAACAGCTGAAGAACATATGATGTTCAGTCCAGAACACTGAACTCGATTTGAAAGAGAAAGGGACTCCCTGGTGTTGGGAACATGTTCACTCAGTTGTGTTGTAACGTGTTCGCTTTTTGTCAATGCAAAACCGATGAAAGCTCATCGAAACGTGGAATGCGATGAAAGGCAGCTTACATGTTTGTTGATGCCAAACGCAGCACAAAATTATTTTTCGAAGACCACAGAGAAAATTGTTCGAAAGGAGGGTCCATGGTCAAACAGCCGTGCAGACGAATCGGCTCGAACAGTGGAATCCTCAACACCTCGGCAGCACGAGCTGGTGTGGTACGGGGATTCATGCATGCTGACAGTTATTCGGTGACACGTGAACGAGGTATCATTATACGAGGTATAATACAATCATTATCCGAGATGTTATATTTACTTCCACCACCTCATACTTCCACCCCCCCCCCCCTTTCGTCTGCCTGCGAGCAGGATGTCTCGAGAAGTTGTGGACGAATTCGGTCGAAGCTTGGCGGACACGGCGAGTGTGTGACGAGGAAGAATCGGTTCGATTTCGGTGAAGATTCGAATCCGGAAAGGATAATTATTTAATTTTTAAACTGATTCTTCACCGTCGAGAGATGGGGCCAAAAATCGATAAATAGCACAAGATCTCAAAAAGTTGTGGACGAGTTATGACAAAACAAGTGGATGAGTTTGGTAGGTGACAATAACGAGGCGATTAAATTTTAGTTCACACATCCGAATCCAGATCGGGCCCGTCGGTGGGATACAAAGCCTAAACTGTTCAGCCTGGCAGAGGTATGCGCTCTACCGAGTGCTATTCCAGATATTTATTGAACCGAGTGATGATCCCGCTGATGATTTGTGCTAATGCAATGACTGTCACATCTGCATACATACTTTGTGTATGTGCACACGTGGGTCAGTTCATCACAGATAAAGAGTAAAAGCCACGTAAGTCCCACGGATCTTGTGTCCCTTCTTCCCAATCTGACATGTTTATTCAATTTATTAATTAGGAAATACATTTGATGTAAATATGTTGATCGATATGCTTCACCTGCATTATATGTCAAAGCGACTGTTACGTTTCATCTCAATTTAAGGTCACATGAAAAATTGAAGGTCACATTAGAGAGAGAGAGAGAGAGCGACAGAGAAGAAGATAGGTGGAGAGACATCAGATGCTTTTAGCTCGATACATGGTCTGGAAAATGATTTTGAAAAGGGGACGTGACCTTTGACCTGTTGGAACCCCAAATCTAATCAGTTCATCTTTGTATTACAGTCCATACTGGTACCAAGTTTGGTTAAACGATTACGGACACACGCACAGACGCATGGACAGCTGTACAGACAACCCAAAGCATAATGTTTCCGGCCTTTAGCTGGGGAGGCATAAGAATGGCGGAGAGGCCACGAACCTCGCTGTGTGGGCTGTGTGAGAGTCACCGCACGATTTATCCCTGAACTGGGACTCCCTTCACTGCTGCTGTCTCCGCCACGCCCACACAGCAAGCCACGCCCACACAGCAAGCCACGCCCACACAACAAGCCACACCCACACAGCAAGCCACGCCCACACAGCAAGCCACGCCCACTCTTCCCGTCTCGGGATCGGACTGCGGTGCGGATATTGATCTTGGACTGCTGGTGCTTCGTCAAGGGTCCAGCTGTGTCCCGCCGGGCACAGCAGGAGTATTTTCTGTCCTGTCGGTCACTCTCCATTGTCTATCTCCTGTAGAATGACTGATGCCTTAAGATAGATCGTTAATTAAGGATCCCCTTCGTTTGTTTGGTCCGTCGGCGCGTATCGGTGAGTGTTAAAGGGTGTTCATTGCCCATGATTGTTGTTTACTTGCATTTGTACTCTCACCCCGTGTTCCCAATTACATTATTAAAGTAGAAGGGTACTCGGTAGAGCGCATACCTCCGCCACGCAATACCTGATCCACGAGAACATATCGGGCCCAATACATTTTTGAGATCTTGTGCTATGTACTGTATTAGTTTTTGGCCCAATCTCTAAACCAGCGTTTCTCAACCTTTTTACCTTTGTGGAACCCTTGAAATAGTTTTCATGTCTCAGGGAACCCCTACATAAAAATTATTATATACCATTATTAATATCTCGCTCTTTTATATTTTTATCGTAGTTCACGTGGTAAATATAATATATTTTTTTCGGATACCTGGTTTAAGGAAAAAATGACCCCCTTTTTGTCAAATTTATTGGCAATGATAAAAAAAAAACATACTGCTCGTTTATGAGACCTCACACCGAGGTTTTAATTCACAAAAAAAAAACTTTTTTAAATAAAAAAACACCTCATGTAACTTGATCAACAAAACTTAAACAAATAAAGCTGAAGCAATTAAGGTAAACAGAAGAACTAACCTGGAGAGAGAAAGACTTCGCGCAAAGAAGCACAGAGAAGATAGATAGATGGACACCGTGCATGTGTCCCGTACTTGAGTCAGTCACTCAATGAGACACGAATCCGCCGCGTACAGGACGTCCACGAACCAGTGAGGGCGGTTTCACACTGGCGCCATACAGACATCGTTAAATACATTCCCTATGGTTGTTATAATTGTAAATAATATAAGAGGCTGAAGCCTCTATTATAATCACCAAGGAGTTTCCAACAATCTGCCGTACGCGTATAGTAAAATTACGAATATTAAATCAAACAAAAACTACTCAAAAATACATTGGCCTATTTATTAGTGTTTCTCACGGAACCCCTACCAACCTCTTGCGGAACTCCGGTTGAGAAACACTGCTCTAAACGGTGAAGAATCACTTTTAAAATTAAATAATTCTCGTATCCAGATCAGGATCTTCATCAATATTGAATCAATTCTTCCTTGCCACACACCCAACGTGTCCACCAAATTTCGTCCGAATCCGTCCACTACTTTTGGAGATATCGTGCTAACAGACAGACAGACAGGGGTGAAAACATCACCTCCATTTCCCTTCGGTGGTGGAGGTCAAGCCAAAAGGTGAACAGTGAGCCTGGATTTTAGGAGTTTACGAAAAGAGGGGGTTACTCTGGCAGACTGTGTGGACCCTCCAGAAACCTGGGGAGGACCAGAGGGTACAAGAGCAAAAACGAGGCAGCACGATCCAGAGAGGTCAGAGCTTCGCACCTCCACACCGAGAGCCTCGTTACACGAGATCCCAATGATCTCGACGGCCTCGTTTTCCACGGTATCACGAGGGACGACCTGAGAGCCAGGGTGGAACTTGTTTAAACTGAAATACAAACTAACAAGTCTGAAGACGACAATGGTTCATGAGCGGTATTTGACGATGTAGATTGTTTTAGAAGTCAAGGATTAGACAATGTGATAATTTTTGACCAAGTTATAAAAATGATCAACATGATGTGGTACGGGTGACAGGTTATTAGCTGCAAAATGTCAAAAACCCGGTTTCGTGCAACAACTTTCAAAATTTGACCTTTGCATAACCTTTAAAGGTCACAAAACAATGTTGTGGACATTAAAATAAGAAAACAGGATACGTGCTATAGCTTATTGGAGTTAGTTCGTCGAAGAAGGTCGAAAACCCAGTTCGATTCCCACAACTTTGAAAATTTCACCTTTGCATAACCTTTAAAGGTCACAAAACAATGTTGTGGACATTAAAATAAGAAAACAGGATACGTGCTATAGCTTATTGGAGTTAGCTCGTCGAAGAAGGTCGAAAACCCGGTTCGATTCCCACAACTTTGAAAATTTGACCTTTGTGACCTTTAAAGGTCAAAGGTCAAGGATTATGACCTTTGGTGCAAAACTTCCTCTGGAACATTCCAGGAACAATATAACGTCATATAGGCTATATGGCATTTCGCACTCCTCGGCTTATCCATACTTTGATGAAATCGGCGTAAAAACAAACTTGAAGGGGGCTCCACGGGCAAGGTGTTCGAGATAGAACAAAATGGTTTCAAGACTTTAGGTGGGGAATGACCTCAAGATTATGCATAAAAAAATATTGTCATCCGAGCTCTCAAAGTTTGGGCGGCCGTATGATTTTTATGTCAAAATTCGCAATTTTCTCAGTTTTTGACCTTGTGACCTTGACCTTGGGAAGAAAATTAAAAATCGTACAACGACAAGTTTTAGATAATTCATTTTGCGATTCAAATACCGAAGAACCCACTCCATTCAGTCAATTCCCAAGGAGAAGATAGATTTTTAATCCGACTACCCCCCCTAAAAATGGCTATTTTTGGGGCGTGGCTCCGCCCACAATGGGCGTGGCCACGCCCTCATCCAGGAAAACACAAGGAGACATTGATATCGAACACATAACCAAGTTTCATCAAGATCGGATCGGAGTCCACGGAGTTATGCTCTGGACAGACAGACAGACACACAGACATAACGAATATCGTGGTCACTCTGGCTGACGCTCGTGAGACGTGAACCAATTTCATGGACATGAACCGTTGTGGGGAAAAACAATTCGGAGAAGATAAAATAACGTTGCTCATAAAAATGATTGAGTTTAAATCTGAACCAAGTGCCGGTTTGAGCCCAGTTTGCTGG
>NC_140980.1:402858-502858 GCF_056783735.1 Eptatretus burgeri
TTCCCACTCCTTCCACTCCATCCTCCCACAAAGGTCCCTGGCATTCCTCAAGATCTCACGTCCAGCATCTTCAGAAAGTATTGACACCGTTCGACGTCCGTCGCAATATGTTGTGTAAAAGCCTGAATTTGAAATGGATTAAATTTAAATATTTTTTCACTGATCCACACAAAATGCCCCACAATGACAAAGCGAAAACTTGTTTCTGGAATTTTTTTTGCAAATTAATTTAAAATTGAAAGCTGTGACGTCTTGCGTCAGTAAGTGTCCAGAGCAGCTCACAGTGAGTTGACCACCGCAGGGTGTATATACGGATAAGTTAGCTGAGGTGGTAACGTTATTTATTTTTTTTTTTTACAACCTCTCCTTTCATCCTTACCTTTAACTCGATTGTATACGTTCCGTTTGCATTATTTTTCGGTTTTTTGAATAATAATCAGCACGTTCGAGAAGTCACGTGACTCCTTCGCCGATCTTCCCGATCATAAAACGTCTTTAATCGACGGTTATTTTTTTCACATCTGATACCGTATTTGACGATCGGAGATCACCGTCTCACCAATTATATCAGCAAATCCTGAAATAAATTGGGCTTTTAAAAAAATATAAACCGTGCATTGTGTACTGTAAATGGATCCACCCCTCGGATATGGCGACGGGTGGTGGCTCGGGTGTCTGTTCGTTATGAACTGTGAGGAAATGACCGTTTAAACCTCTTGTAAAGAGCATCGTGGGTAAAAAAAAAATGTGGATCCTACAAATGTGATCACTGCCGGTTAAATAAGAAGAAGAAGAAGAAGAAGAAGAAGAAGAAGAAGAAGAAGAAGAAGAAGAAGAAGAAGAAGAAGAAGAAGAAGAAGAAGAAGAAGAAGAAGAAGCAGTGAGGTATCACTGGTGCACGACCCTCTGGCTCCAAGGCAAACTGCAATGAAAATGAAGATGAACTTTCACACTTCTTTAAATCGTCTGACTTTTAGTACACAAAGTCGAGGCTCATGGAAGAGCGAGAACACAGAGTGGATCAGGACGCAACGGAACGAAGGGAACGGCAGGAAGAGATGAGGGAACCGCCAAAAAGCTGGGCCGAGGGTCAAAATCGAAGGAGAATTACAAACGAGGGACGCGAGTAAGAATGAGGGACGGGAGAGTATGCAGGGTTGTGGACAAAGATGGACACAGAAGCAAACTCGAGGGAAGGAAAAACTGGAAAAGAATATGGTTTTTGGATTGGTGGTGATCTGAGATGGTGGTGAACAGCCGTCTTGAAGACTCGGATGAAAGAATGGGATTTAAGAGGATATTATATCGAAGTTGGTTCAACAGGTGGGTGGGGGGGGGGGGACCTCGAGGAACCAAATAAGTGGAGGTGAGCAGTGATTCTAGATTTTGAGAGTTTCAGCAGAAGGGGGTTGCAGGTGGACCATGTGCACCCTGCAGGAAAAAAACATGGGGAGAGGGTGGGAGAGAAAGCATGGAGAGGGCTGTGTGTTAAAGACCAGGAAGGAGACGGTGGAACGTGGAGAGACCACCGATCTGTGTGCCGTGATAAAGTGATGGGCCCATGGACTGAGCTTCATCACCTGAGATTGGAGTGATCTTGAATTCCTAGGTTTCCATGGTGTCAAGCTGAGCAAGGTGGGAAGCAGGGGCACCAGCCCAGAGGGGATGGCAGTGCTCCATCATCAAGAACTTTGCACAACAGTGGATGCCCATTGGGCGACTAACTTTGGAAGCCAACTTCGAGATGTGGTTTTTCCCAAGAAAGATTATCTCTGATAGTCAGACCGAAAAGTTGAAGTGGCTGAACTTCTTCAAGAGGAATGTTCAGAAAGTAGATGGGAGAGATATCTCCAGAGAGACGGCCCTTATCTCGTGCCTTATATTGAGGTCCTCCATCTATTGTTGGGAGAGTAGAAACAGCATGTTCATGGCAGAGTGAACTTCTCTGAATCCGAATTGGTGATTTGACATGAGGCCGTTGGAGAAAAGGATGGATTTCAAACCAACTGTGATAATGGATTGATTCCATGACATTTGTGGTGATTGGAAGTAAGCTGATAGGTTTATCAGTCAGAAACTTATCCATCTTCCCAGGTGAAAGAGACACAGTGTCCAGGAGCAGTTGGGTATGACCGTGTGGGGTGGGTCCAGACAGCAAGGCGTTGGGGGCACAGGATTTGGAAGCAAACACATTATTGAGGCATTGCCCCCTAAAATATGTTTGCTTTCTTCTCCGAAACTCCAAACACAATTTCGATGAAACTTGACCACGACCTTCATCACCCAATGTGATGTACCTTTGACAACTTTCACAACATTAAAATGACCGGAGGGGCTTCTGCTGCTGCCGAGACCATTGCAGCCGAAACGTTTCCTGCGTTGATGGAGGCCATTATTGAGGAAGGTTGATGTTCTCCAAAACAAATTTTCAACGTTGATGAGACAGGCCTATTTTGAACCAGGAGGTCACGTAGGACGTACATTTCTCGTGAGGAGAAGACCAACCTGGATTTAAAGGAGCGAAGCATTGTTTCACGCTGCTTTTGGGAGACAACGCTGAAGGAAGGGAAACAACGTCCGAAGGACGATGCCACTGAGCCCTCAACATCGAGCGGTCAAAGAGCTAAACCGCATCTCATACCCTCTCCAATTCAACCTCCGTCACCATCAACAACACCACCATCTTCGCTACCGTATTCGCCCAGGTCATCTGACCCAGATGATCCCCCTCCTCCATAACTCCTCCACTCCCTTCATCTCCACCACCTCCAGAAACAACAAGACATTATCAGCAGCAGCCAACGTGACTGTTAACATCGCCTTTCTCTTTCATTTTTCTATTTCTAGTTGTTAGAATTTCTTTAATGCAACAGTAGGCTGTATTTTTTTCACAATTTTTTGTTGTTTATATCTAAAACATTATAATTTAAATAATAAAGCAATATAATTGTAAAAATAGGACATTAAAGATGAGGGGTGAGGCAGCACTCCTCCGAACCTCCACCGACTACATTATTCCTGACTTGCAAATATCACCCGTCGCTTCGCTGATTGGAATACAGAGAGGAGGGGGGTGGGGTAGAGAGGGGAAAGAGAGGGGGGAGAGGGAGTGAGGGGTGTGGGGGAAGGGAAGGCAGCGAGAGGTGCGAGGAAGGGAAGCTATACATGCGGTCGAGCATTCATTTCGATTCAAAATGCTTCAGCATAGAATGACAATAAAGAGGGAAACAAATTATTGACTGAAATTCATTTTGTACTAGTCATACGATAAATACCGCCTGGAGACAAACACCGCCCTGATATGTCCAGAGATAAACACAGTCTGGAGACAAACACCATCCGGACACGTCCAGAGACAAACTCCCATCCGTACATAAACAATGCGCGCGTCCGGAGCCAAGCTGTCCAGAGACATGCACGACTCGGACGCGTCCAGAGACAAACTCCTGTCTGGATGTAAACACCGCCCGGACACATCCGGAGACAAACTCCAATCCGGAGACGTCCGGAGATAAATACCATCAGAACACATCTGGAGACAAACCCTGCCTGGACACGTCTGCAGACAAACATCACCATGACAAAGCCACCGTCCAGACACGTATGGAGATAACCACCGTCCAGACATAATCACTTTCCGGATATGTCCAGAAAGAGAGAGAGAGGAGGGGAGAGTGATCGAGGTGTGGGAGGAGGTTGCAGCACTGTATTGGGAGGGAGTACAGCAAGGATGGGACAAAGAGATAGAAGGGTGGTGGGAGTGGGGGTAGGGTAGTTAGCAGAGAGAATATGTAATGCTTTACGAACACACACACACACGCACACACACACACACACACACACACACACACACACACACACACACACACACACACACACACACACACACACACAGACATTTATTAATATTGATAGGGAAATTTTTTTTTCACATTTTTCAATTCCATGACTATCTTGAAGGACACAACTTTTGTGTAAATTGAGAGGTTGCTGTGCGTGCACATAGAAGCTGAATATAAAACTTCCACTTGTTCTTCTCAAGATCTCGAGTCGTTCATCAGAATGGCTGACGTTTAATTATGTGTGTATTGGTACAACAGTAATGTGATTTTGGATGTTTGGTTTTTTTTTTGATGACGAAGCCTTGATTTCTTTAGACTGGATTGGCCCTCGTCCTCCATGGGGCTGTGAGGTCTTCATCGGGAAGATCCCTGATGATGTGTATGAGGATGAACTTGTGCCGGTATTTGCAAGTGTCGGTCAGATATACGAGTTTCGACTCATGATGGACTTCAATGGGGGGAACCGTGGCTTTGCTTTTGCGACCTACACAAACCGGAAGGTGAGTACGTGGTGAGAAATGCAGTGAAAAACTGTTGAAGATCAAAACTATTTTTTGATTAAAAAATTAAAATTTTTATTAAAAAATAAAAGAAGAAACATGGATAACTCGTGCGCTAGCGGGTTGCTAATCAACCACAAGCGCCAATTGGTGCTGCCAATCCTGGCAGGGTTCGCACTACTTCGCGTGTTACCGTTTCCAGTGGATTGGCAGAATCAAGGGGGCTCTCATGCCCTCGATGCGTACTTGAGTTAACTTACTGCATCAGATGCAGTCTGGCGTTGCTGCCGAGTATGCACTGGCTAACAAGAGCAAATTAGTGGGGTAAAACTTCCCGTCTAATAATACGTGTGGACCATGCGAGACCAATAAATATTTACAAAAGAACAACATAGACAGGGCAGAACAATCCCGATATAATGAACTTACTCACTTAACTTATACGATACAAGACAGGTGCCAACAGAAACATACCACGTGTAAAGTTAAAGAGCAAGAAAGAGGAAGTTTTATGTGGTTTGTGACCTCTTTGTTACCAGGCGCGGTCGACGAACCAACACAACCCATTCGCTGAGGAGGGGGGAAGGAAGGAAGAAAACTGAGGGTGTCTAATGGTGCGTGGTCGGAGGTGTGATGAAGGTTGCGGTGAGGTGCAGGTGAAATATGGATGAGGTGCAGAAAAGACAATGGAAGGAAGTGCATTTCTCTGAGGTCGCTCTGAAAAGAATGGTTGTTCTGGACTTGCCCTCGCTGATCGCTCTTACGCGTCCACAGCATACGAGAGGGAAGACAAGAGACAGACCGTGTGAGAAGACGGCTCTTACGTGTAAGACTATCTGTGCGTGTAAACGTGTTATCGGCTTGGCCCTAATAAATGATCGGCTTTTATTAGGGAGTTTTGGCCATCCTTACGATGTTGAACGGATTTTAGCGCACACTTGTGCTTCAAGCTACACACCAGGACATCACAAGCAAAAGCGTCTGTTATGGTACGTAGCGCCCATTGCTCCCCGCCAGCTCCAAAGGGCAGTGATGAGCATCCGTGGTGGTGATTGTGGTTGCGGCGTTCATAGCGATAAGTTATGGGGTGGTGGTTGAGGCGTCGAGGTTGTGGAAGTTAATGGCGAAGGTAAGCGAGCTTGGGTTGTTGTGAGGATTGATGTAAGATTTTTTTAATGAAGACGTTGTGGTGGTTGTAGAAATGTCAGAGCCAGGGGTTCACCCAATTTTTTTCATTTGGTTCTCCAATGAGTTCCAGCAGAAATGGTTTGGTCCTCATGAAAAATAAAAATGTCAGCTTCGAGTGTGCTCATCTGCTTTCCCGAGAGCCTCTCAGCTTCGTCTCCATCTTCCTCCTCCACAAGCGCTTTCTCAGAACGTCCGCTCCAGATGAGACACTCGCAAGCCGCTCTTTTTTTTTTTCGTTCCGAACGCTCCTGAACCTCCTCTTCTTCCTCTTTACTCGCGTGTTCTCCTTAAATCTATTTTTTTTTCATATCTTATCTTATAAACCTCCAATATAACATGTAAATTATAATGTCATCATTTATAAACTTAATTTTGAAATCACAGTGTATGAGTATATTGATTATCACAATTATCACGGAACAATCTTAACTCCACTAGTATTTCCGGCTAAGCTCTTTACCTCGTAGTTCTGTGACAAAAAGTATCAAACCTTACATTTAGTCATCATAAATCCTCTGTTCCTTACAATGTTAACAATTGCATGATGTGCTGTAATGTGGTTGCACAAAAGCAGTTATACAAGAGGAAAATGATCTTGCACATCTTTTGTCCGCTCTGTTCACCGTATCATTTGACCGAGGTCATCTTCCATCTGCTTGGAAGTCAGCCAACGTCACAGAACTACACAAACAAAGTACAAACAACAATCCCCTGAACTGCAGACCAATCAGCTCACTTACAATCATCAACAAGGTCATGGAATCCATAATCACATTGTACGTCAGATTTCTGACCATCAGCTCGGATTCAGACCAGGTCGCTCTTCCTTCGGCATGATGCTTCTGCTTTCCTAATAATGGATGGAGTCCCTCAATGTCAGACTGAGACATATCTCAAGCATTCGATACAGTCTGGCACCCTGCCCTGCTCTCCCAAACTCTCAGCCGATGACATGCAAGGCCAACTCCACACATCTTTTTCCTGATGACTTCATGTTCCTGATGGCAGCAGCTGCTTCCCTCTCTGCAAACCATGATAGAATAGGAACACTTGGAATACGCCTATCAATCCTGAGGAATCCCACACACTTACTGCCTCTCTCCGAAAGGACCGTCTGGCAAATCCTCCCGTCTGCTTTGCTCCACAATTTTATTGAATAAGTTCACTCACTCAAACTTTTGAGTCTCACTATGATCTTTCTTGGGCAAACCACACTCCTCCATTAGCCTCCGAAGCCAGTCGCCGACTGGGCATCCTCCGTCGTGCAAAGTCCTTCCTTGGCACACCTGAACTCTTATCCATCTACTAGGCCTTTTGATTGAGTACAGTGCTCCTCTTTTGGCTGGCACCCCTGCCTCACGATTTGCTGAGCTTGATGCCTTGGAAATGGAGGTCTCCAAGATCATTGGAATTTCCTGTGATGAAGCTGAGTTGATGGGCCTTTCACTTTCACATCAGAGACGGGTTGGTGGTCTCCCTGTCTTCCACCAACTCCTTTCTGGTCAGCCACCCTCTGCTCTTTCTACACTTTGTCCGTCCTTCCCCCCCAGGTTTCTGAATGACGCACAAGGTCTACCTACAGTCCCTCCTGTTGAAACTCCCAAAATCCAGAATCACTGGTTACCTCCACTCATTCATTCCTCTTTTCTCCTGACTGTGGAATGAACTGCCACATTCTCTTCAATCTCAATTGTTTCTCCAGGTTTTCAAAACAGCTATTCACCACCACCACCTCATATTATCCCCCATCCAAAGCTATGATCTTTTTCCACTCCGTTAACTCTCCCAAGCCCACCTCTTTCCAACTTTCCTGTTTTCCTTCCTGATAGTTTGCTTCACTATTCATCTTGTCCACCCCCGTGTCTTCCCAGAGTCCTAATTCTTCCTCACATCCCTCATCTTGGAAGTGTCTCTCCATTTTCTCCCTCAACCCTGCCGTTGTGTGTTTCCTCCTCTTCTTCTGCTGTTCTTTTGCTCTGTTGCCTCCTGATCCGTTCTCTGTTCTAGCTCATTGAACGAGCATCTACTCTTTGCAGGATATTAAAAAAAAAACACTTTCACTCAACTAATTGCAGGTAAGTTCCTGTCACGTGATTTCATATTTGCTTTTCATTGCTTAAATTGAGCAGGTTGCTTACCCTGCACAGTCCTTTCTACGTGTACCATGAAAGCCTCCTTATCGTATTTCGTAATTGATTGATTGTTATCAACATTATTTTTTGTCACTGTTTATGCAATTTTTATCTTCATCTTATCAAAGATTTATCATCAGCCAACTTTTCGCCTTGTGGCATGTCCAATTTCACAGGATTCCAAGTCTGCCACTTATCTGCTCAACAACTACGAACTGAGACCGGGCCGCCCACTTTGTGTTTGTATCAACGTGAACAACTGCCGTCTTTTCATCGGAGGACTACCCCGGGTGCGTTAACCCAGAAAATTCACTGAACCGTTTGTTTGATGGGTTGTTGTATGTTTCAATCTCCAAAACTACTGCAATGCTAATTTTCGCCTCACGATGCAGGGTACAGGTGAAGAGGAGGTCCTCGAGGAGATGAAGAAGGTGACCGGGGTAATGCTGTGTGTATGTATATCTAAATTTATGAGGTGTGTTGGGGGTATCCTGTTTTCTTTGAACCAGGCAGAAATCCTTTGGGACATTGCAGGTCAGTTGGTGAACCTCGTGTATCAAAAGCCTTGAATACCTTGACTTACATCAGTTTGTGACAATTTCTGTTCGTGTTGTCCTCACCTAATACAATTATATTCCTGAATTATATTCAGATACGTTCAGGAACCTGCAGCTCTGGTCTGCGTCTCAATTAAAAATAAATAAATTAATTAATTCGTTGTTTTGTTGTTCTTCATCTTCGAGTTTAAGAAATGTATCATTTGGAGTGTTTTTCTCATTTATATTATACTTAACTTTAAATAAGTAAGGAACTCGTGTTTCGATGTTTGACAAAGTTTTTATTGAATCTTCTCAACTGCCTGTTGGTGTGTGTTTGCGTGTATCGTTCGTGTGTGTGCAGCAGCACAATGATTTACAGCTGAAAATTTCTACCTGCATTAAGCACCACTCACTTACTCACCTTTGTAAATTTAACCTCGTTTTATGACACATGACACACCTGCTCCTAAACTCCATGTTTGGACCTTTAATAAAGTGTTTTTTTTTTTTTACCTTTGTTGTGTTTTACATTGTTCCATTTCGATTGTGCTGTTTGATTGTGATTTCAAAAATCGATTGTGATTTCGATTTTTGTGTTCAAAAATTCAAGGAAAATAACTTTGTTCAACATCAAGTAAATCTCGATCTGTTGTCATTCCTCACGTCACCTGCATTTTTGAACGCAGTTCACAACAAACACATCTCAAATCATTTGAATCGAAGAGAACTTGATGGATGAACAAACTGCGCACGTTTTGTTGGCCGATGGAATTTTTCATTTTCACTCTCTCCAACTTTCCTCCCCTCCACTCTCCCCCCCCCCACCTCCCCTTCTCATCTCTCTCCACTCTTCCTCTCCCTACACCCCCTCTCACTTTCCCCGATCCCCACTCTCTATTTGTTTCTGAAAGTATCTGAATGGTGGTTATGCCCGGATGGTGGTTATCTCCACATATATCTGAACGGTGGTTATCTCCATACGTATCTGGACAGTGGTTATTTCCGGATGGAACCTCCCCTCACAATGTCTTCCCTTCCTCCACTCTTCCTCTCTCCCGCATCATCCTCACTCCCCCCTCTTTTTCTCCCCCCCCCCACCTCCACTTGATTTGGTATTTTGTGGACCAAGGAAAGACCAGGTTGAAGTTTTCGATGTAACTGCTTCATCATCACAATCCTCATCACAAGTGCTGAATGCAAATTCGTGAACATCAGAACAACGGACAGCCTCGGATGTCCGTCAGGCAGGTGGTGTGAACCACGTGACTCAGAGGAGACCCAGCGGAGCAGGATGCCAAAGCAAAAAATACATAATTCCCCAAATGAAAGAGCAACCGTGTGGCTTACCCCAGCATTACATCCCAAAAGCTGTGGGCTAAAATCCAAGCTCCATCACTCGATTAAGATGGAGAAAAAGTTATTGACCCATGAAGGAGGCATGGACACTCAAACTGTCACTTGATCGCACCACAACTCAAGTCCGCAAGTTTACCGAAGCGTGGACCCCAATCTTTCAGATATTCATGGACTTGTCTCTCCTCGCTTGAGTCAGAGTCAATGGAGCTCAGAGAGTGGGTACCCGAGCCAGCACCTTCAGAGGCAAACACGAGGAGATTGTCGTGCGGAGGAACCGTCGGGTTATTGTCTTCAACGAGTCAAGCCTCAGAGGGGTGACGGATGGTGAGCGCAAGGGTGAACAAACAACCCAAAAATGGTGTCCAAGGTGAATTAAATCAAATTCATTCAGCACAACCACTCCACCCAGAACAATACCCGTACTCCCAACTCTTCATCCAAAAACCCTCTTGTAATTCTCACCTTATCAACAGAGTTCTCAACCTCACGAGAATGTTGGACGCCATCCAACACCATCTGGTGGTCCATCATCGGCTTGTCGTCTGTCGGGTGCTTGCTCATCGGCTGCAGAAAGCTTTGATCCTCCACCTGCACAGGGTCAAAGAGGTCAGTGAAGCCTTCAGATTTTTTTTTTTGAATCTGGAGGCTAAAGAGACTCATAAACGTGTGTGAGTGGGTTGTGTTCAAATACAATCAAGGACAATGTCACATGTTGTTCCTGTTTAGCTCCGTTTTGAGCGGCAGCTTCACACCGTGTCCTGAAAGCTTCTCCCCCACCCAATCCCTGCCTTGATTTTCAGGATTCGAGGAACTAACTCGGAAAACTCATCCTGGAAGAATCCGAAAATTTGAATTCCCATTCTGGTGACGTCATGACAATCAAATCCAGGTGATTCATCTCATCTATGACGGAGAACGGCACTCGGTAGAGCGCACACCCTCGCCAGGCTGAACAGGTAACATTTAATGTCCACTGATCGGCCGGATCTGGATCGCGGATCTGAAAGCACAGGGAGAATTTGTTTCCCACCCGTGAGATCGAATCATACGTCACCTGCATACCCACAAACTGCGTTTGGCTGACACCTGTGTTCAAGGCCACCCCGGTTTACGGTGATTGTTCAGACTTGTTGATCACACAACGCGGGACCAAGGTTGGTCCAAGTTGGTCAGCTGAGTACACAGAACACGGCAGTCCACAGTGTGGCTCACGAAATGCCGAAGGATACTTTTGTTCTGAAATTTTTTTCTTAAAACGTATGATTTTTCCAAATATAGGAACAGGTACGCACTACACCTGCATGGAAAATCTGTGAGTCTTTATGGGCAGTCAAGAGAAATAATGTGTCCGCATGTTGTTGTGAAGGGCCTTAGATTTCTAAACTCCACTCCTGATGGAGGAGGTTTGGAACACCCAAAGCTTTTCTTATGGTGCTGTGTGTCAGTGAGTGAGTGAGTGAGTTTATATAGTTTCTCAGATCTACTGGAATCTATATGTCACACAGTGAGGATCTGCGTTGTCAAATGCTCCGTGTTGTTAACACAAGACATTAAGAAGGTGAAAAGAGTTGGACAGATTGTCGGGTTGGGGGCTTCACGTCACCTGATGCTGCTCTCCTCCCTGCTCATCATTCTGTTCGCAAATTTTGTCCGTCAGGTCAGGGATGATGACTGATATTTCCTTCGCTTTCCTCCTCTTTACGTACATCAGGAGAAGTAACGCAAGAACTGAAAAACAAAACACATTGTTAAAAAGAGTCAACTGGCAGGTATGAGAAGCTTGTATGGAAAAGACATTCATTCATATTGTTGCGGTTCTTGGAACCACAAGCATCCAACAGATAGGTGACCCAAGACAGTTATTCCATTGTTATACGTGTAGATAGTCCCTTTCCTTTTGTCTGGCGGGACAACAAGGGAGTGCCGAACCCCGCGCACTGTATAGAATGTGCTCGAAGGCAGACACGTACGCCGCTCGTGAAACATGCATGGGTTTATCCATGACGATGTACCTTCGGCCCTCGCTGGCAGCAGCGGATTCCCCACGGATGGTGAACGTCTTCTCGTCTCTCCGGCCAGCGGAGCTGCAATAGAGCCGGGGAATGTGCAGTGCGGGTCGCGTTGGCGCGCTCTGGTCGGACGCCCGAGCGGGCGTGCGGGACACTCGGCCGGTCACCAGGGCAGGGCTCGGGGGGTTTTGCAGGACGATTCGCGTGCCAATTTCGGTGTGGGCGATTCGTGTCATGTCGTGGGGTCGGAGCAGAATATTGCTGCTCTGAGATGACCTTGCCGAAAACGAAGTGAGGCGGTTTCCAGCCAAAGTCAGCGGGCCACGTGAGGGGACGGGTCCAATCGGAGTGCCCGATTCAGGTGATGACGTTTCACTTTGGGGTGGCCTCCCCCCTCCCCCCACCGCACTGCAAGTCCTGTAAAGGTCAGAGCAGTTCCTCCTCCTCATCTCCGCCCACACGACGTCAACCCCACCTGCCCATCTGGTCCCGCCTACCACTCCATCCACGCACCCTGGACTCCGCCGCCCCTTCTCCACTCAAGCCCCTCCTTCTCGAACACGGTCTCCACACGCTCTGCTGAAGCCAGAGACGACGCGCCAGCTGTCGGGTGCCGCACTACGGAGCATTCCCCCCCCGAAATGTATTGGTGGCACGTCGTGCTATCAGGCACAAAGGTACCAAGAACGTAGCCTCAACTCCTTTCCCTTCCTGGTTCAAAACTTTATCTTCATCGGGTTTTGTGTGTGTGTGTGTGTGTGTGTGTGTGTGTGTGTGTGTGTGTGTGTGTGTGTGTGTGTGTGTGTGTGTGTGTGTGTGTGTGTGTGTGTGTGTGTGTGTGTGTGTGTGTGTGTGTGTGTGATTCCTGGCACCTTTCTGCTTAAGTAAGACTGCAGAAGATCATTATCGTTATTATTTTCGCGTTAAGTCTGCTGTGTGTCCCCTTTTGTAAGTTGCCTGTTTCATTGCTGCATCACACCTCTCTCTCTCATATCTTTGCACAACACACCGCAATAAATCCTGATCGTGCCACATACCTTTCCTCACCCATTGTTAATACTGTTGTGGTTGACCAAATTCGCAAACCACCATTCAGGTCCCTGAGGTGAGATATCTCGGTAAGTATATGTGTAGTTAGACCCAAACCCATTGTCTAGAGGGAATAAATGTCATTCATGAGGGCTACGACTCTTCAGGATAGCCGTTTTTCTTTTACTATCTTTATTTTGGACCAACCGCCATTATTACCACCACCAACCACGTCTCCACAGCCATTACAACAACAACCACCAACCACAACGCCGCTTCACCACAACCGCCACGACCTTTACCGTCACAACTCGCCACCATCGCATCACCGTCATCTCGCGCCACTCGTGGGCACCGATGCTGGACTCGTGCGGGGCGCGCACCGAGCAGCGTGTTCAAAAGCATCGCGGACTTTCCGCAGAAAAACGGATCAAAAACGACTCACGCCCACTTTTGTTCCGTCCAATCGGTGAGCGAGGGGCGGTTTGGCCCCGCCTCCAGGGCGTTGGAGGGCGGTCGCTATATGCAAATTCATGGATCAAAAAGCATTCACGCCCACTTTTCCTCGGGCCAATGGGGAGCCAGGTGAAGGGTCGGAGGCAGAGGGTCAAGGGTGGAAGAGCGAAGCCACGGGGCTTATAAAAACGACTGCGTTCGTCAGACAGTTGAGTTGAGCAGGAGGAAGAGTTGAGTTGGAAGCGGAGGAAGAGTTGAGTTGAAGTGGCAGTTCGCAGTTGGCAGTTCGCAGTTGGCAGTGCAGTTGGGAGTTCGCGGAGTCGGAGTGAAGAGGACGGAGCTGTGGAGAGGAGGCGGCGGCGAGGGCGGTTGAGGGGGTGCTCGCGTCGGATTCGAGGAACTGCGGAGGGAAAGGCCGGCGGCGCGACCGAGGTCGTGGTGGAGACGCTCGTCGCGGGACCCAAGATTTTGTGAAATCCTCCTTTCCCCGAGCATCAGCAACCCCCTCCTGTTTCCCCCCGCGCTGAGATAGTGCGACAAAAGGGGGCCCCCTTCCCACCCCGTACCAGACACTGTCCGTGAGGCCCGCGGAGTTGAGGCACCACCGCCGCTCCGCGTCTCATCATCAGACGGGTAGGCCCGACACGGTCTCCGCCCCAGGCCCGCCTACCCCCTCATCCTGGAGGGTGGTTCTCTTTTCTTTTGCTTTGGGAATATGTGTTGTCGGCGCCGTCTGTGAAGTAAAATTGTATAAGTGTTGCCGTGTGCTCGCGTTGTCGGTATTAGATCTGCATTGTTGCATTTGCTTTTTGTCTTCTTCTTTTACATGTGCTTTTGGTGGAATTGTATATGTGTGCTTTCCGTTCATCGCGAAATAAATGTGCTTATTATTGAACTGTTTTTCCCGCTTCGCTTCGTCATTTCTTTCATTGAATCCTCATCTTGCTTCACGTAAAGGGTTGGTCGTGGGTTAAGACGCCCGATAATTAATCGAACCGTCGAGGTCGACGAATAACACCGCTCGGTTATCCCGATAGTACGGAACGGGTCGCTTAAGTGGCCCGTGTCCGAAGTCGACCTGCGGCGAGGTGCGATCGCCCGGTCTACCCTCCGTGTGGGTACTTAGGTAGGTCGAATTTGGCGAGCAACCCTATCCCACGCGGGGGCCGATTGGCTCGATCGCGGTGAGACCGAAAGGTCCACCCGTGACTGGTTCCCGGCGTTAGTCCGAGAGGGTCACGACTGGATTGTCCGTCCGGTGGGCGACGTGCCGCGATTCGAGTTACGTGGCCGTCAGCACGCCGGCGGGCGCGAATCCGCGACAATACATTATTATTGGGAATGTTCCCTGCTCGTTTTTGTCTTTTCTTCTATTGATCCAGCATGGTCCGAATCCTAGCTCAGCCGGAACTTTATTCCCAATGATCCGTTCCTTTTAGCCGGTACGTCATTGGCAGTGTCGCTCGGCTGCATCCGATCCGGAAAAGTGATCCGGTTCGGACAAGGCGTGCCGAGGGCGTGTTCCCCGGTAATTAAACCACGTGATTAATTAGGTAACCCGGTTAGCCCAGAGACGAGAAGACCCTCGGTCATGCGGTTGAGTTATTGGTGTCCACGGTCGGTTAAGCGACCCGCCTCGTCACGGAATTTACGTGTGCGATGGCCTACAATTCCGGGCAGTCTGGTGGGAACCAATATAGCTTCCCCCACCTAATGATCTTCTAACCCGACCCCCGGCCCGCAACAATATATGAAACTAACAAAAAATAAATAAAACTGTTCAGCAGCTGAGAGGTGAAGAAGGAAGGAAGAACAGAAGGAAAAACAGGGCTTACAAACAAATAGCAAGAGGATCTGCACCATCACGAGCGTGAAGACGATTGAATTCCACGTGCAGTTTCCATCGGCGTTACACCAGCACACGCTCACAATCATGGAGGAGTTTCCTGTGAGTGCTGGTGTGCCCGAGTCAGAGATCTCAAATGAGAGCCTGTAAGTGCCAACGGGCAAATCCTTCTTCGGACTCAAGATGCTGGACTCACCTGCAAAGAAAAGGAGGGGGGTGAGCGTGTGAGTGTGCAGGTTAATCGAGTGGGTGGCAACCAAGACCGACCCGTGTGACCTTTCTGCAAAAAATTCCAGTCACTTGTACAAATGGGCCTCTGATGGACAATCTACCCTCTGCTAACTTTATCATTGGCCTGAAGGTGGAGACACATTCGCGAGATTGCAGCCATCGTCACTCCAGAACACAGGAAAGGTGCAAAACACAGATCATCTCAACTGGGGGCCTAAAATAAACCAAAAACCAAACAAAGACTCCATCATGGCAGCTGACATCAAGCCTTTCAGCTTTTCTCCAACGTCTTCATCTCTGGGTCATGGTTTTGGAATTCAGTGGCGGTGACTCTGCTGCAGGTATATCCAGTACTGCTGAGTCTCGGTCTTCTTATTCTTCCACAAAAACGTGCAGAGACCTCCAAGGAGTATCATCGCACTGACATCTCTCAATAATGTGTGGAGACCCTGGAACTCAAGTGAGAGGTTACGCCTGTGTCTCCGGACGTATATTGGGCGTTCGCTACTCGCTGCACCTGCGGAATAACAAGGATTTGCTCCCCTTTCATGGGCGGCTCTCACCCGGATCCTCTCATCTGCCAGTGACTTGGGCCGGTTCCATTCCTCGTGTACTTTAACTATCTTGTGTTAGGGTTATTTTAAGAAGGGTCAGCCACGCCCACAGACCATCCGACAATCCAAGAGAAGGTGAGCGGGGAGGGCTAAGTGGGTCACGGATTGTGTGCGGTGGGGGCCGAGGGTATAAAAGTCATGTCCAACAAAATGATCAGGATGCAACAAAGGAAAAGGAACAGTGCAGAGAGGGTTAGGGTGGTGGGGGAGTGCACCAACAGCAGGGTTTAAGAACAAAATTGAGGGAGACTCAGACAAATAAGGGATGTGCAGAGGAATGAGGGGTTGGGGAGGGATGCACGGGGTGGATAAGATGGAAACAGAAACTAACTCTCAGGAAGGAAAACTGGAAATTTGGAATGAGGTGAGTTTAGGGGTGGGTGGGGAAGGGGGAGGAGGTATAACAGGGGTACAAAAGATTATGGCTTTGAATGTGGGAGGATCTGAGATGGTGCTGAACAGCTGTCTTGAAGACCTGGAGGGAGGAGTGAGATTGAAGAGGACGTGGAAGTTGATTCCACAGGTGGGAAAAAGAGGAACAACTGAGTGGAGGTGGAACAACTGAGGAACCAACCGAGAAACGGACCGCGGACGGCTTGGTCCGGAGGAGCTCTTCGAAACCGATTAATACCGTCCTGGACGACTCGTGTTTCTACCCAAGAAACATCGATCAATTCAAAAACACGTTAATGAACAATACAAATATTAATAAAAGCAAATTTAACTGAAAAGAAAAGCAAATCTCAGTGAAGAGAATCCGAATGTCCATCTGTTGGTGTTTCTTTTACCTGTTATCAACCTGTATTTGGAATGTGTCGAGTCCAAATGTTCCATTTGTTGATCATCATAATCTCATATAGATCTTATAATAGGAATGACAATGGTTATATTTGAGTTGAGGAAGATTTTTCTGATTTACTCACACAACTATTTCCATGGACAGGAAAGCTTTTCTTGAGGAGCTTGTGGAGGACCCAACCTTCTCGAGAGGGTCCCTTGGTATCTTTCTGGACCTGAAGACCGTCTTGTTCTTGATCCTTTGTGAACATACCATTGGGGACCCGTAGGGCAAAGCGATGGGCAGGCTCTGCCAGTTCACAATACCAGTCACGTGACGAAGTCGGTCAAAATGCCGGACTTTGTAACTTCCTTCAAAAATCTTCTCCAGACCCACCAGTCAGAATGCCACCAGATTTGAGATGCAACACCGGGCCAGGGTAGGGATGGTAAATTGCGGAGGTCATGCCGATCAGGAGACTGGAAATGTGTGAAATTGGCCGACTTAATGTTTGTAAAAATCGTGCAAATTCCTTCGAAAATCTTCTTCTTCAAACCATCCGTCCATCCATCGGGACCATACTCTGTGCAGACCGTTGGTGCTGCCTCTGTAGTCTCCTTGGCGATTGGTAACAATCCTGGATGGGTCGCCACTCCGACACAGGATACCAGCAAGCTGGCACTCATTTTTGCCGACCTCAACCCCACCTGGTATTAATTCAACAGCCAAGCGGGATTTAAACTCAGCATCCCAGGATCTCAAGCCCACCGCCCGAACAATTAAGCCAACACCAGGCATGGTCCAAACCCACCAGTGAGAATGTTTCCAAATTTGGGTTACAACATGAGGCGAGGGGAGAGATGTTAAATTTTGGAGGTCAAGGCGATCACGTGACTGTGACTGTGTCAAAATGGCGGTCGCATAAATTCCTTCCAACATCTTCTTCCCCACACACACCAGTGAGAAAGCTCCCAAATTTGGGTTCCAAAACCAGGCCAGGGATCAGGTAACCTCCAGGTCCGGTGGTCCTATTTCTTTTCCCCCAGTTCACATTTCATCCGCCATTCCTCCAGGTGGACAAAGGATACTCCTGCCCTTTGATGCTGAAATGTCAATCCCTTGTGCCCAAGATCCTGAGAACCCAATGTGTTTTGGATCTTTTTCTTCTTGTGAGGAACACGGAGACGAACACGAGTCAGGTGTGAACAAGGGGAAAGGTAAGTAGATGAGAACCCCTTGTTGAAAATTTTTTCTCATCTGCGTTTTCATGCTTCACATTTTCCTTTATTATGAGCTTTTCTGGAATTGGAATTCAAGATGAGGTATTGTCATCGTGCACCGTCTGTCCATCCGTCCCTCCCGTCTGTGTCCTATTTCCATTTCTCTTAGGAAACCGCTGTGCCGATCAGGCTGAAATTTGGCAGCACGGTTCTGCTCCTGACTAGTAATGAGGATTGCAAAGGTCTTTCCGGTCACGTGACTTTAAGTAGGTCAAAATGGTGGACTGAGTACATTCCTTCAGAAATCTTCTCCAGCCCCCCCCCCCCCAGTCAGAATGATGAATGATTCTACATTTTGGTTCCATCATTGGGCCAGGGTTGGGATGTTAAATTGTGTAAGTCATGTCAATCAGGTGACCAGAAGTGTGTCAAAATGGGAGATTTAGTAAACTTTTGGGAAAAGTGCACGAATTCCTTTAAAAATCTTCTCCAAATCCACCTGTGGAGTCAGTGGGCGTCAGCTGTGGTGGTATGGACATGTGACGAGAGAGAGAGAGAGAGAGAGAGAGAGAGAGAGAGAGAGAGAGAGAGAGAGAGAGAGAGAGAGAGAGAGAGAGAGAGAGAGAAATAGATAGAGAGGTAGAGGGAGGGAGAGAGATGGAGATGGTGTTGGAGAGAGAGATGGAGATGGTGTTGGAGAGAGAGATGGAGAAAGAGAAAAGACAAACAACTCGAAGAGAGCCAACATGAGATGATTCTAACTCCAGTTGTGATGTGCATCATGATTTACAAAGGTCACATGACCATTGTGATCTGTTCAATCTAAAGTTGAATCAGTTCATCTTTGTATTAGAGTCCGTACGTTTTTCAAGAACGTTTGAAAACCAGACGCGGTGGTGTCATTGTTGGAGCATCTACTCGAAGCCTGGGAGGGTGATGGTTTGTCACCCTGGCTGGGTCACACCAAAGACATTAAAAACACACGTCCTGCTTCCTTGCTTGACGTTCATCATTTATAAGGATAGAACATGGCCAAACAACCAGAGGTTGGTCATAAGAGGACAGCCTTTGATGGGCCTCCAAGCCTCCTCCTCCGTCAAACGTTGTTTTTGAGGAAATATACTATTATTATCTCTTGAGTGGTTCAAAAGTTATTGCAGTCACACGGATTTTTAATTAACGGGCACTTGACCTTCGGTCTTTGAACTTTTCAACCCAAAATTTAATCCGTCCATACGTGTGTCATTGTCCATAGTCATGAGAAGTTTGGTCAAAATCGCTTTAGCGGTGAACAAGTTATCATGGTAACTGAAATATGCTACCTTCAGCGAAAGGTGACATGACCTTTGATCCTCAAAATCTTATGAGTTGACCTTTGCATCAAAGTACTTACTCACACCAAGTTTCGTCTGATTCCGTCAACAACTTTTTGAGATATCGTGCGATATATCGTTTTAGGCCAATGTCTCGATGGTGAAGATTCGCCTAAACAATATTATCAGATCCGGATACGGATAAAAATCTGCACCAAAATATAGTCAGTTCTTCCATGTCGCACACGCATCGTGTCCACCAAGTTTCTTCCGAATCCGTCCACCACTTTTTGAGATATCGTGCGATATATCGGTTGAGGCCAATGTCTCGATGGTGAAGATTCGCCAAAACAATATTATCAGATCCGTATCCGGATTCAAATCTGCACCAAAATCGAATAATTTCTTCCTTGTAGCACACCCAATGTGTCCACCAAGTTTCGTATGACTCCGCCCACAACTTTTTGAGATATCGTGCAATATATCGGTTTAGGCCAATGTCTCGATGGTGAAGATTCGCCCAATCAAAATGATCAGATCCGGATCCGGATTCAAATCTGCACCAAAATCGAATCAACTCTTCCTTGTAGCACACCCAATGTGTCCACCAAGTTTCGTCTGATTCCATCAACAACTTTTTGAGATATCGTGCGATATATCGGTTTAGGCCAATCTCTCGATGGTGAAGATTCGCCAAAGCAAAATAATGCGATCCGGATCCGGATACAAATCTGCACCAAAATGGAGTCAGTTCTTCGATGTCACACACCCATCGTGTACACCAAGTTTCGTCCGAATCCGTCCACCACTTTTTGAGATATTGTGCCATATATCGGTTTATGCCAATCTCTCGATGGTGAAGATTCGCCGAATCAAAATTATCAGATCCGGATCCGGATTCGAATCTGCACCAAAATCGAATCATTTCTTCCTTGTCGGACGCACAAGGTGTACACCAAGTTTCGTCTGACTCTGTCCACAACTTTTTGAGATATCGTGCGATATATCGGTTTACGCCAATCTCTCGATGGTGAAGATTCGCCTAAACAAAATTATCAGATCCGTATCCGGATTCGAATCTGCACCAAAATCGAATCAACTCTTCCTTCTAGCACACCCAACGTGTCCACCAAGTTTCGTCTGATTCCGTCAACAACTTTTGAGATATCGTGCGATATATCGGTTTAGGCCAATCTCTCGATGGTGAAGATTCGCCTAAGCAAAATAATGAGATCCGGATCCGGATACAAATCTGCACCAAAATGGAGTCAGTTCTTCGATGTCACATACCCATCGTGTACACCAAGTTTCGTCCGAATCCGTCCACCACTTTTTGAGATATCGTGCCATATATCGGTTTATGCCAATCTCTCGATGGTGAAGATTCGCCGAATCAAAATTATCAGATCCGGATCCGGATTCGAATCTGCACCAAAATCGAATCATTTCTTCCTTGTCGGACGCACAAGGTGTCCAGCAAGTTTCGTTTGACTCTGTACACAACTTTTTGAGATATCGTGCGATATATCGGTTTACGCCAATCTCTCGATGGTGAAGATTCGCCTAAACAAAATTATCAGATCCGTATCCGGATTTGAATGTGCACCAAAATCGAATCAACTCTTCCTTGTAGCACACCCAATGTGTTCACCAAGTTTCGTCTGATTCCGTCAACAATTTTTGATATCGTGCGATATATCGGTTTAGGCCAATCTCTCGATGGTGAAGATTCGTCTAAACAAAATTATCAGATCCGTATCCCGATTGGAATCTGCACCAAAATCGAATCAACTCTTCCTTGTAGCACACCAAATGTGTCCACCAAGTTTCGTCTCAATCCTCGACAACTTTTTGAGATATCGTGTGATATATCGGTTTACGCCAATCTCTCGATGGTGAAGATTCGCCGAAACAAAATGATCAAATCCGTATCCGGATTCGAATCTGCACCAAAATCGAATGATTTCTTCCTTTTCGGAGACAAAACGTTTCCATCAAGTTTTGTCTGATTTTGTCAAAAACTTTTGAGATATCGTGCAATTATATCGGTTTAGGCCAATGTCTCGATTGTGAAGATTCGCCTGAACAAAATGATCAGATCCGGATCCGGATTCGAATCTGCACCAAAATCGAATCAACTCTTCCCTGTAGCACACCCAATGTGTCCACCAAGTTTCGTCTGACTCTTTCCACAACTTTTTGAGATATCGTGCGATATATCGTTTTAGGCCAATGTCTCGATGGTGAAGATTCGCCTCAACAAAATTATCAGATCCGGATCCGGATACAAATCTGCATCAAAATCGAAACAACTCTTCCTTGTCGCACACCCAATGTGTCCACCAAGTTTCGTCTCAATCCGTCGAAACTTTTTGAGATATCGTGCGATATATAGGTTGAGGCCAATGTCTCGATGGTGAAGATTCGCCGAAACAAAATTATCAGATCCGGATCCGGATTCAAATCTGCACCAAAATCGAATCAGTTCTTCGTTATCGCACACCCAACGTGTCCACCAAGTTTCCTCTGATTCCGTCCACAACTTTTTGAGATATCGTGCGATATATCGGTTTAGGCCAATCTCTCGATGGTGAAGATTCGCCTAAACAAAATAATGAGACACGGATCCGGATACAAATCTGCACCAAAATGGAGTCAGTTATTCGATGTCACACACCCATTGCGTACACCAAGTTTCGTCCGAATCCGTCCATCACTTTTTGAGATATCGTGCCATATATCGGTTTATGCCAATATCTCGATGGTGAAGATTCGCCGAATCAAAATTATCAGATCCGGATCCGGATTCGAATTTGCACCAAAATCGAATCATTTCTTCCTTGTCGGATGCACAAGGTGTCCAGCAAGTTTCGTTTGACTCTGTACACAACTTTTTGAGATATCGTGCGATATATCGGTTTACGCCAATCTCTCGATGGTGAAGATTCGCCTAAACAAAATGATCAAATCCGTATCCGGATTCGAATCTGCACCAAAATCGAATGATTTCTTCCTTTTCGGAGACACAACGTTTCCATCAAGTTTCGTCTGATTTCGTCAAAAACTTTTTGAGATATCGTGCAATTATATCGGTTTAGGCTAATGTCTCGATTTTGAAGATTCGCCTGAACAAAATGATCAGATCCGGATCCGGATTCGAATCTGCACCAAAATCGAATCAACTCTTCCGTGTAGCACACCCAATGTGTCAACCAAGTTTCATCTGACTCTTTCCACAACTTTTTGAGATATCGTGCGATATATCGTTTTAGGCCAATGTCTCGATGGTGAAGATTCGCCCAATCAAAATGATCAGATCCGGATCCGGATTCAAATCTGCACCAAAATCGAAGCAGTTCTTCTTTATCGCACACCCAACGTGTCCACCAAGCTTCCTCTGATTCCGTCAACAACTTTTTGAGATATCGTGCGATATATCGGTTTAGGCCAATCTCTCGATGGTGAAGATTCGCCGAAGCAAAATAATGAGATCCGGATCCGGATACAAATCTGCACCAAAATGGAGTCAGTTCTTCGATGTCACACACCCATCGTGTACACCAAGTTTCATCCGAATCCGTCCACCACTTTTTGAGATATCATGCCATATATCGGTTTATGCCAATCTCTCGATGATGAAAATTCGCCGAATCAAAATTATCAGATCCCGATCCGGATTCGAATCTGCACAAAAATCGAATCATTTATTCCTTGTCAGACACCCAATGTGTCCACCAAGGTTCGTCTGATTCTGTCAACAACTTTTTGAGATATCGTGCAATATATCGGTTTACGCCAATCTCTCGATGGTGAAGATTCGCCAAAACAAAATTATCAAATCCGTATCCGGATTCGAATCTGCACCAAAATGGAATCAACTCTTCCTTGTAGCACACCCAATGTGTCCACCAAGTTTCGTCTGATTCCGTCAACAACTTTTTGAGATATCGTGCGATATATCGGTTTAGGCCAATCTCTCGATGGTGAAGATTCGCCAAAACAAAATTATCAGATCCGTATCCGGATTTGAATCTGCACCAAAATCGAATGATTTCTTCCTTTTCGGACACACAACGTTTCCATCAAGTTTCGTCTGATTTCGTCAAAAACTTTTTGAGATATCGTGCAATTATATCGGTTTAGGCCAATATCTCGATGGTGAAGATTCGCCTGAACAAAATGATCAGATCAGGATCCGGATTCAAATCTGCACTAAAATCGAATCAACTCTTCCGTGTAGCACACCCAATGTGTCCACCAAGTTTCGTCTGACTCTTTCCACAACTTTTTGAGATATCGTGCGATATATCGTTTTAGGCCAATGTCTCGATGGTGAAGATTCGCCTAAACAAAATTATCAGATCCGTATCCGGATTCGAATCTGCACCAAAATCGAATCAACTCTTCCTTGTAGCGCACCCAATGTTGCCACCAAGTTTCATCTGATTCCGTCAACAACCTTTTGAGATATCGTGCGATATATCAGTTTAGGCCAATCTCTCGATGGTGAAGATTCGCCTAAACAAAATTATCAGATCCGTATCCCGATTGGAATCTGCACCAAAATCGAATCAACTCTTCCTTGTAGCAGACTCAATGTGTCCACCAAGTTTCGTCTCAATCCGTCGAAAACTTTTTGAGATATTGTGCGATATATCGGTTTAGGCCAATGTCTCGATGGTGAAGATTCGCCTAAACAAAATTATCAGATCCGTATCCGGATTCGAATCTGCACCAAAATCGAATGATTTCTTCCTTTTCGGATACACAACGTTTCCATCAAGTTTCGTCTGATTTCGTCAAAAACTTTTTGAGATATCGTGCAATTATATCGGTTTAGGCCAATGTCTCGATGGGGAAGATTCGCCTGAACTAAATGATCAGATCCGGATCCGGATTCGAATCTGCACCAAAATCGAATCAACTCTTCCGTGTAGCACACCCAATGTGTCCACCAAGTTTCGTCTGACTCTTTCCACAACTTTTTGAGATATCGTGCGATATATCGTTTTAGGCCAATGTCTCGATGGTGAAGATTCGCCTAAACAAAATTATCAGATCCGGATCCGGATACAAATCTGCACCAAAATCGAATCAACTCTTCCATGTCGCACACCCAACGTGTCCACCAAGTTTCGTCTGATTCCGTCAACAACTTTTTGAGATATCGAGCCATATATCGGTTTAGGCCAATCTCTCGATCGTGAAGATGGTGATCTCTCTCGATGATCTTTTTCTCGATCTCTCGATGGTGAAAAAGTGCCATGTGGCACCACGTGATGCAGGAGGGCGGCTCGTGTGGTCCGCTCGACAGCTCGGACGAATGAACAGAATCTCCGACCAGGGACGATCACCACAACTCTCCACAATTCCCCTTCAGGGACAAGGGAACAGGAAAGGGAACGACGTTCTCGTCGACCTTCACGTCCACGCCTTTTGTCAATCGCTTGAACGAACCAAGAGCCTCCAGCCTCCAACTGGGACAAGGGAACAACCAACCAACCACGACTCTTCACGCCCACCCTTTTGTAGGGGCCGGCTCCGCCCTTCGCTCTGCCCCGCCCCGTTCTTGGCTCCTCCTTACTTCGAGGCGTTTCCAGAAAGCTCTCGAAGGGGGGCGTGCCCCCACTCCGACCGCCTCACGCCGTGCATCCACCAATCGGGAGCGAGCTGCCGCACCCCTCCCCTTCACACCAAGCGTGGTGGGGGGGATTCAGGTGGAAGCATCAGGCGGGGGAAATTAGGCGGGAAAACCCCACCATCGCTGTTGGTTTTTGTTCTTGCACGCGCCCGCACGGTGCTCGTTGAATGGCGAGTGGCGAAGATGTGTTAGCGTAGTTGTGGAAGGCCTGATCGTTGACATGTTGGTTGTGGCGAGGTTCGTTGTTGTTTTTGCACCAAATTAACTACAGCAAAAGAAAAACGGCTAACTGAAGCGTCGCAGCTCGAATGGTTCACATAGATTCCCTCTATACAACGGGTTTGGGCTAACTACACATGAACTTACAAATATATCTCACCTGAGGATTCTTTATGGTGTATTGCGAATTTCCACAACCGTAACAATATGCTCGGAAAAACTCGCACTCATACTCGTATCGCTTCCAGTTCCTGCATGTGCAAGTGGAAAATTGATGTACAATATACTGATGTGGTGTCTTGGAAATCTTGTGTTCAAATATTGTGCGATGTATTGTGGCGAATTGTGTGTCCAGCACCAGAGTCCCCGAACAATAAAACCATCATCACACTTGAACCCATTGACATCCCATTTTCATTTATGCTGAGGTGTTGGAGTATATGAAGGGGGGTATTCTCACACGAAAAAATCGGGACCATCAGTTTGGCTGGGGAGCGGGGGGCCCAAGGTCAAAGGGCGCCCCAAACTATAACCTTTTGAATTACTGTTTCTCAGTGATTTTACTTTACGCGATTCGAAATATCTCGCTTTTACGAGCATTTTGATACCAAGATCAGCCAAATTGGACCACTACAACCTGTGATATGGCCTCGAGAAGATTGTGGGGCAGCTGGGGGTGCCCAAATTTGGGGGGCCCCTAAAATTGGCCCCGATGGGCCCACAGGTCTAAAAGTTGGTATTTTGAGCTTTTTCACCCAAGTGAATAAATGACCAACACATGGGGAGAAAATGAGGTGTTAGTGTCGGGAGGGTGTGTACACTTGACATGGCATGCGCCTCCTCTCTCCCTCTTCTCCTCTCACCTACCTCTTCCCCTCTCACCTCCTTCCTCTCCTCCATCCTTCCCATCCCTCCTCTCCCTCTTCCCTTGAATATTCCCATCAGCAACGCGACAGGTAGTATTTGGTGGTAAACAAGTAAACAAACACGAATTAAGCTTTATACATTACATTTTCACACTTTCCTCAATTAAAAGAAGTAATTATTAGCTAGAAATTATTTAATTAGTCAGGTGCTCATGAGAGTTCAAGTCCCTGACCCTCAGTGATGGGTGATGTAGTTAAACGTGTCTTTTATGATCCATCCATGAAGACCACACTCTGTACAGAGAGAGCATCAGTGCTGCTACAGCAGTTACCTGGGTTATTGGAACCAATCCTGGACAGGTGACCACTCTGACACAGGATACTCAAACGGCTCAATCCTCCCAGCAAGCTGGTATCACTTTTCTAAGTGATGACAAGCTGTTCCAGATGATCAGAAGGATGACAAGCTGAGTCAACCCCACCTGGTATTAATTCAACAGCCAAGTGGGATTTGAACTCAGGAGGACCCAAGTAAACGAAGCCCACCACCCCAACCATTAAACCAACACTAGGTATACCTTTATGATATTTTAGCAAAACAGATAAACAGAGGCGGAGCAAACATCCCTATCACGTGACAATGGTTTCATAACAGTTCATACAGCAGGTCAAAGGTCAAGGTCACAGCTTCAGGTTAAAATTTCGTGAAAAATGATTTTTGGGTCAAACTTTGACCTTGAACTTGTGACTTCCATCCATCGAGCAGAATTAATTAGTTTCCTGGTAAATTCTCACCAACTCTGCTTTACAAACAACCGACTGGTTTAGTGGTAACTAAGTTCACTCTTCACATCTTTAAATATAATATTGAACATAATTTGGCCTTAAATAAGTTGTGTGCCGGTGCAGAGGCCCATCATCACAAGTAAATCTTCATCTGATTTGTTGTAAACGAGATGAAAGAGGAATCGAATGATGAATGAAGTGATGAGGTATAAAATGATGTCATACATGTACAAGAGGGAGGGTAACATGTCATGGATGGGATTTCCATTCACAATTCAATTCCGGCTCCGCTCCAGACATCGTGACATTCACTAAATCAATGAGTTCCTGTGTTAGTACACAGCACGGATCAGCACGGGAAACACAAGTTCTCGGTACGGAGTGAACGTCACGTACCGGGTCTGGACCCCTTGTCCTCGGGTGAACCGACCATGGACCCGCGGTCTTCCGGAGAACCTCCCGGACCGACCACGTATCCTCCATCGGAGCCGCTCGTGGATCCCGGGGTGTTCGCTCTGAGATCTCGGGTCATGGTGGACCGCACGTCGTGTCGGTGAAGGACGGTACGCTGTGGTAACCGAGTGAAGAGCGCGAGCTGTTTGGGGAAAAAGCGAACAGGGAGATCGCGGTGTCTGATTGGTTCCCGCCACATCACGTGTCCATGATTTAAAATAAATACAAAGATTGAACGTTTCGTTTTAACGGATTGTTTGTGTTTCACATTGTGTTGGGAAAGTGGAAAATCGAGTCTGAGTTCGTCGATGATTGTTCCCTCGACACGAAACAACGTTCTTTATTTTCTGTTTTTGTATTTATCGACAATCTTCCCTCCATAATGGAGTATATATGGGTATGTGGGTATGTAGGTGGGTATGTACCATCCACTCCTCCGGGAGGTTTTGACCGAGGAAGCTGAAACTTTCAGGGATTAATGAGGGAACCCCGACATTGTGTCTGTGCAAGTTCCGATTGATTCCATCAAGTTTTGAGGAAAAACATAATTCAGGACCCTTCGGGACCCCCATTCATGATGACTGGAGGAAAACCACGGGGTGACCTTCCCGGGTCAGATTACGGTCACGTGTGTGTCCGAGTGGTGCTCAGGTTTCGTACACCAGACGACGGTCTCCTTGGGTTAACCTGAGGCTGTCAGCACTGCAGCCTGGGTTCGAGTCCCGACCCAGCTATAAACTGTCACCCCGGAGTTTCACGGTCAGGGTGATTCATCAATGTGTGTGTGTGTGTACTGTTAAACTGGGCGTCACATCTACCCGGAGTGCCTCCACCCCACCCCCCCCTCTGAGCTCTCTCATCCTCTCTCTCCCACTCTCCTCCCTCCATGTTGAGTGGACTGCAACACGTATGAATCAGATTCGGAGTGAGTCGACCGGAGGGTTCCCGGGGTCCAAACCCCTTTTTCCCCTGGGGGTACGGGGTTCCAAACCCCTTTTTCCCCGGGGCTCCAAACCCCTTTTTCCCCAGGGGCTCACGGGTTCCAAACCCCTTTTTCCCCCGGGGCTCCCTGGTTCCAAACCCCTTTTTCCCCGGGGCTCCAAACCCGTTTGTTTGTTTTTTGTATACCTTGCCGAAGCTCGTATGAGAGCTAACGCACAACGCACAGCAAGGGGGGCATGAGATAAGAGGGGAAGGAGTGGGAAGGGCAAAACAGTGGGGAGCAGAGACATTTGGAGATCTGTGGAAGGGAGAGGGATGGGGCGGGGAAGATGGGGAATAGAAGATGGACAGTACAGTTACCTTCATGAAGGAAAGCAGGGAATTTGAAGGAGGTGGGTTTGGAGTGGATTAACGAGGGTAGAAAGATCGAGGATTTGGATGGGGGACAATAAGAGGTGGTGGTGAACAGCTGTTTTGAAGGCCTGGAGGGAAGAATGGGATTAAATAGAGTGAGGAAGTTTATTCCAAAGGCGGGAAAAAAGCGGAATGAAAGTGAAGGTGAGCAGTGATTCGTGATTTTGGTATTTTTACCAGAAGGGGGTTGTTGTCGGACCTTGAGTGCCCTGCGGAAATACGGTGGGGACAAATCACAGAGAGAGCAGGGGGGGCGAGGCTGGAGATGAGATGGTAGAAGACAGAAAGACCACCGACCTGCCTGCGGTGAGAGAGTGAGAGGCCCAAAGACTCAGCCTCGTCGCGGGAGATGCCAATGATCCGAAATGCCTTGATTTCCACAGCGTGAAGCCGAGAAAGGTGGGAGGCAGGAGCACCAGCCCAGAGGGGAGAGCAGTACTCTTATCAGGCTGCGGACAAAAGCTTTGTCGGTGGTCAGGAGCTCAGGTGGGCCGAGGAAGGACTTTGCACGATGGAGGATTCCCAGTCGGCGACTGCCTTTGGAGGTGAGGTTTGAAATGTGGCTTTCCCAGGAAAGGTCATGGCAGAGAGTGAGACCCAGAAGCTTGAAACAAAGGACTTTTCCAGAAGATTGTGGAGAAAGTGGATGGCGGGTTTTCTCAACGGTCCTTTCGGAGAGACATAATGAGAGTGTGAGATTTGTCCGGATTGAAAGACATGTTCCACGTGTTGGACCAGTTTGTGATTTTAACCAGATCTGCAGTGAGCGAAGAAGCTGCTGCTTGTCGGTCTGAGGGATGACAGATGGTATGGCAGAGGGTGGAGTCATCAGCAAAGAGATAAAGAGGATTTAACAGAGAGTCGGAGAGATCATTGCTGAAAACCAAAAAAACAACAGGGCCCAGAACGATACCTTGTGGAACTCCAGCCTGGACAGGAAGAGGGGATGAAAGAACTCCATTTAAGGCTGGCCTTGGAGGAAGAGAGTTTGGTGAGCAGGGCAGGGTACCAGACCGTGTCAAAAGCACACGATATGTCTTGGGATGTGGCTCTGATTTCCTGTCTGGCATTGAGGACCTCCATCCATTGTTGGGATAGCAGCAGCAGCATATCCAGGGGAGAGTGACCTGGTCTGAAACCAAATTGATGAACGGAAATCAGGCCATTGGAGAAGAGGAAGGATTTAATGTCTGAAGTGATGATGGATTCCTTAACCTTGCTGATGATTGGGAGGTTGGTTGGTCTGTAGTTGCAGGGATCTGTTTTTGCACCTTTTTATGCAGGGCAGTGATGTTTGCTGATATCCAAGCAGATGGCAGATGACCTTGAGCAAATGAGAGGGTGAACAGAACAGAGAGAGGATAGCAAGAACAGAGGAGCAGGTTTTTGGGACATGTGAGCTGATGCCTTCTGGACCGGTTGCAGAATGTGAGTCGAGGTTTGACAGCAAGCTCTCCACCTTGTCAGGAGAAAAGGGACAGTTGCGTGAGACTGGGTCAGGTGAGTAGAGAAAATGATGGGTTTGGGAAACAAGATTTCGATGCAAACACTGAGTTTAGACATTCAGCCTTTTCACATAACGTGTAAGCAGTGCGGCCATTTGAGGAAAGGGAGGGGATGGAGGGGAACATCCACCAGAAACAGATTTGATGAGATGCCACCAGGATTTGAAGGAGGGAGAGAGCTTTGAAAGTTCAGACAAGAAAGATGTCGTTTTCTGGCTCTCCTGAGAGTGGATACACACTTGTTCTGAGCTTTATGGAAGGAACTGAGATTACCCTCAATTGGGTTTGCTTTCCATGAGGCAAAGGCAAGTTGTTTCAGGCCAACTGGCTCGCCATAAGCTTCAGTGAACCATGGGCGGGAGGAAGGGTCGGACAACTGAAGACGAGAGGGGATAAATCTTTGCATGAGGGAGAGCAAGTTTCTTTGAAAGAATTCCCAGGATGAGTTGATGTTGGAGAAAGTAGCGATAGGAGACCAGTCTATAAGTTTGATGGCTCCTTGGAGACCCTGCCAGTCAGCCTGAGTGAAATGCCAGACTCGACGGCGGTGAGGTGGTTCTCTGATAATAGCCAGAGAGATGTCCACTTTGACAAGGGTTGATAACATATGCAAAGTTTCAATTATTTTCGTTGAGTGGTTTCAGTGAAAATGATATCCAAATTTTCCCTTTAATTCAATATGGCCACCACACCATGTGACACATGACGACAATGTTAACAATGAAAACATTCTCCATCAGTTCTTCCGAAGTTTAAAATTTTGCATCGATCGGACAAGCCGAAACAGAGAAAACCAATTTTTAAAGTGAAAATCCGAATACGTGGACACGTCGACAGACAGACACAAACGTACACAGACACATCAAACACATCGGACAAATACAACAATTCAGGAAAGGAAAGAGAAAGCCAAAACTAAAAAAAGAGAATTCAAAAAATAAAAAACACAAAATTGGCGACAAAGACCTCGAGTGCTTGGGTGTTGAAAACAAACTCAATCTGGAAATGACAGTTTGAAAGATAAAAAATAAATACAAAACACCACCGTATGAGGAAGCAAACCACAGGAGAAAACAAAACCACATGTTTGAGAGTAACCCGAAGAGATTCTTCCAAACTCCTTTGCTCTCTTCAATCTCAGTCCTCCCTGCAGGTCTTCAAAGTTTCTGTTCACCACCATCTCACATCTTCCCCCATCCAAAATCTCGATATTTACTACCCCCGTTGATCCCCCCCCCCATTCCCACCTCCTTCAAATTCCCTGTTTTCCTTCCTGAAAATCCCTGTAGTTCCGTCTTGTTTTCCCATTCCCATCCCTCTCTCTTCCACAGATATCCTCTTGTCTTTTTCCCTCACTATTTTTTGATTCCCTCTCCCTCCCTTCTTGTCTCCTGCCTTGTGACATGTTTCTGTGAATGTGTTCTAACACAAGCCTAGACTCGGTGTGCAAAAACACAAATAAAAAGTTCACCAGTCTTTGATGATGAGGAACATCCCCATAACATGACGCTGCCACCACCAGGCTTCACAGTAGGTGTGGTGTCCTTTGGCTGATGTGCTTTGTTGGGTATGCACCAAATGTAGCTTTTTGCATTTTTCCATGAAGTTCCATCAGACCACAAAACTTTTTTCCACATGGCTTCAGAATGTCTGGAATGTTTCTTTGTACACCTCAAACAGGACTCAAGGTGGGCTTTTTGGTGTAATGGCTTCCTTCTTGCAACCTGACCGGAGAGCCCAGACTTGTGAAGTGCTTGAGATATTTTTGTCTCTGAGATATTATCGATTCTGTCTCTCTCAACTTTTAAATTCCGATCCCATTATAGTAGTCAGTAAACTTGGTCAATACATCATTATGCCAACAAGATTCGCCGGCCAGGAAATGAAAATGTTTATTACCGCTCTTTGGCCTTACTGGCCTTAAATGCAGTGAATAATAAATATTAATAATAATACCGTGACCAAATTACCTTATGACCGAATTACTGTGACCAAATTACCTTATGACCGAATGACGGTGACCAAATTACCTTGTGACCGTTTTACCGTGACCAAATTCCCTTGTGACCGAATTACCGTGACCGTTTTACCGTGACCAAGTTTCCCGTGACCAAATTACCTACATTCATTTTTACACCCATCCTCTGATCTGTGTCTTTCCACAACTTTATCCCGGAGGTCTTTCGAAAGCTCCTCGGTGCTCATGGTTGAGCATTTGCTGTGAAATGCACGACCCAGCACTGGATACCCACAGGAACGGCTGGTTTTATTGTGACATCATCAGAATCACAACAATTTAAACAGGTGCAGGTCATTTAACCTGGTGTGTGATTTTGAAGGTGATTGGTTACACCTGAGCTCGTTTACAATTGCTGTTATAAGACACTTATCAAACCAAGATTTTCTAGTTTTGTGTTTTTCATTAATTTTCTGAAATTTGTGTAATCTGTCTTTCACTTGGAAGTTGTGGGTTACGATGTGTAAATAAAGGTGTAAAAGTCTGATTTAATGATGTTTCATTCCACATTAGATGGCATCAAAAGGTGAAAATTTTGAAAGGGGGTGTAGACTTTCTGCAGACACTGTACTCTGACTCGTTCTCCATCCCTCGTTAACATGACGTCTTCCAAACCACTGCAAAGTGCCTTCTTTGTCTCTCCCAAACTCTTTCCAGATCTTTTTACAATCTTCCTGCTCTTTTGTCGTTCTCCCAGTTGTCGGTATATTATTGTTGATGTATCTTTTAGTATTTTTCATTTCTCTTCTTTACAATCGATGGCGTTGGATTTGCTGTTATTTCCATCCCATGTGCGACATCATATACTCACACCTGTTCCTGGAAATTCTTTGCTTTGATGTATTGTTTGATGTCAAGATGCAGATGATGAACAATTAAAGGCCTTGTTACACACAGAACAATTATAGAGATTCTCTCAGGTGTCTTGATTCATGTTTATGAAAGTTTGATGAATGATTGAACGCTTTGTGACACACAGAACAATTGTAGGGTTTCTCTCCGGTGTGTATTCTTTGATGTATCGATGCAGTCGATGAACGAGCAAAGGCCTTGTGACACACAGAACAATTGTAGGGTTTCTCTCCCGTGTGTATTCTTTTATGTCTATGTAAGTTCGATGGTTGATTAAACGCTTTGTTACACACAGGACACTTGTAGGGTTTCTCTCCGGTGTGTATTCTTTGATGTGTCGATGCATTTAATGGATGAGCAAAGGCCTTGTTACACACAGAACAATTGTAGGGTTTCTCTCCGGTGTGTATTCTTTGATGTATCGATGCAGTTGATGAACGAGTAAAGGTCTTGTCACACACAGAACAATTGTAGGGTTTCTTCCTGGTGTGCAATATCTGATGCTCATGGAAGTGTGATGACTGATTAAATTCTTTTTTGCAAACAGAACACTTGTTGAGTTTGTCCCCTGAATGTATTTTTTGATGACGATATAAATTTGATGAAGACCAAAAGGCCTTCCGACATTGTGAACACTTGTAGGGTTTCTCTCCAGTGTGCAAACTTTGATGTGTCAACAGATGTGAAGAAGAAGCAAATCCCATCTGACACACAGTGCACCTGTGCGACGTCTCACCTGTGCATACATTTACACATCCTTTTAAACACGATGAGGAGGTGAAGTCTTTGTTGGTAACAGAAAAATTGTTTGTCTTCTCACTTCTTTGGCTCTCCTGCTGCAAGACATTGATACACCTGTCGCAGTTGTTGTTGTTTGTAGACACATCCCGAAACTTGTGAACATCCTGACAAAAAGTCTCTGTCAGGTGATGATCGAAAGAAACTTCTCTGTCCAATGACGAGGAACAGTTGACACGTGAAGATTTTTCAAATTTTTTCTCTGCAAATTGACAATGGAGCAAAAACATCAATAAATCACTTTTGCAACTTGAACGGCACTCGTCGAGCACATGGTCTCACCTTGCACGTTCATTCTGAATAAAATTACCATTATCAACTGAATACCCCACTAATATGGCCAATACTATCATGGACCATATACACGTATCATCCATGCACCCTATTATATCACATTGTTTCTTTGAATGGGTTATGAACGTCAAACATGTAATTATTCACTCACGTCTGGTCAGAGATCACATAAAAGAAGTTTCAGATTTTTCAGAGAAGCATTTCAATCCAACCAATCATGGCTGGAATACCACTTTGCGGATGACGTCATCGTTATCACCCTATATACCAGATGGGAAGTTTCAATTATTTTCGTTGAGTGGCTTCAGAGACAATGATATTCAAATTTTCCCTTTAATTCAATATGGCTGACATACCATGTGACATATGACGACAATGTGAACAATAAAAAAACATTCTCCATCGGGAGTTCGTCCTATGTTTAAAATTTTGCATCGATCGGTCAGGCGGTTACAGAGAAAGCAGTTTTTAAAGTGAAAATATGTGGACGTGGACACATAGACAGACAGACAGACACACACAGACACACCGCACACATTGGACAAATACAACGGTTCAGGAAAGGAAATAGAAACCCAAAACTAAAAAAACGAGAATTCGAAATGTAAAAATCAAACACAAAATTGGAGACAAAGACCTCGAGTGCTTGGGTGTTGAAAACAAACTCAATGTGGAAACCAGAACGGGCACTCGTAGAGCGCATACCTTCGCCGCCGCTACTTCTTTGTTCTTACCATGCAAGTGTGGGGGAACAGATTAGTGAACATTTTGGTGCTGGTTTCCTGTCAATCGGATAAGAGTTGACTGTGTTATGGCAAAAACCGCATATTTGCAAGTTCGTGAGCCCCCCGGACCTTTGACCAACAACCGCTAACAATGGTAATAACGTTATTGTGTCGTGCCGTATATCAAAAGATCGGGCATTCAATCCTGAACATGAATATGCGACATGGCACAGTGACTTAACAACCCGTGTTAGTGGTTATGGGTCAAAGGTCAGGGGGGTCACGACTTTGAAAAATGTGCGGTCTCAGTCATAACACGGTCAATTCTTATCCGATTTGCATGAAACGCAAGCTAGCGTACAAAGGCCACTACATGCACGAATATGTACGTCCTGAGAAGATCATGGCGGCTTTAAAGTGGCTTCAGCAGAACAATCCACTGTACGAGGATGTTACAATCTGCATGAACTGGGAAGAGATCTGGGAACGGGATGAATCTGATCTGTGGGAAGCCATGACTCTCAACGAAGGCGTGCCATCTCCAGCCGTTGTACAATCACCGACGACATCATCACTGGTAACACCAAATAATTATCAGGGTCTACAACACTTAGCCAGATCGCGACATCTTGAGATCGTCAATGACATTCACCCGACCGGCACAAGAAGCGACAACACCATCACACTGGGTCTGATTGGAGAACAACACTACGTGGCCCTAGAAAACTCCACCAACCACCAGGCAACACAAAGCAACAGCCCCAGGAGCCCACACGAAGACCAACCAGATGACCTTCTTTCAGAGGAGGAAAGCAGACTGAGGGGGATTCCTGTTGACACTCTTCTTCAAGAAGAAGGAAATGCCGACAAGACTTACTCAGTGGCTCCAGCAGAAAATGAAAAACCCTGTGCCTTTGTGCTTGATGAACTATTTGAAGAACTCGCCAATCCTGCCAAGTATCCGCATGGCAGTGGTGGGCTTTCCGCGAAAAGACCAAAGAGCATTACTCCAAGGAAGTACTTCAATCAAAGACCACTCGATGCTGATGGACGCTTTGCCAAGGACATCGATTATTTGCTTGCAGCAGAGTCCACGGTGGAATCCAAGGAAATACGGGATGATCTGCAGATATCGATGCGACAAACACACGGAATGAGCTTCCAGAACCGCGCAATCAACGCCGGTTTCTTGAAGTCATCTGACAATGTACAAGCGATGATCCGCACAGACACAGCATTCCGGTTTCTGAAGAACGTACGTGGATCTCCTGCGAACTGGAAAACGACGCTACTGGATTTATTAGCCATGGTGCGGCAACTCGGCACTCCCACTTGGTTCTTGACACTTTCAGCAGCGGACATGCAATGGCCTGAGGTCATCCCAGAGTATCGCCAGGCAATACGGGACCAAACTGAGTGATGACGATGTGAAGAACATGACCTGGGAGGACAAGTGTAAATGGCTCAGAAACAACCCAGTCACAGCGGCCAGACAGTTTCAACACAGACTCGAGACATTCTTTCAGGAGTTCATAGGGTCCCAAGGGCAATCCCATTGGACATCTTCAGGACTTCATGATCGGCATGGAATTCCAAGCTCGTGGGTCGCTGCATGCGCACACGATCCTGTGGATAAAAGATGCACCGAAGATCGGAGTCAACACGGATGAAGAAGTCTCTGCGTTCATCGACCGCTGCCAATCCTGTTCCATACCTGAAGATGATGAGGATCTACAGGAACTCGTGACGTCTCTCCAAAGCCACACCCACTCGCGCACCTGCAGAAGAGGCCAAAACTGTCGGTTCAGGTTTCCTCATCCACCGAGCCAAACAACACTCATCGCCAAGCCACCAACAGCAGAAGATCCTGTTGTCGCAGCCGGCCAGATCAGCGAGAAGCAAGAGGTTCTTCTGAAAGTGAAACGGGAATTAGAAAGTCCAGAGTGTCCTCGGGACATCACGCTTCCGGATTTGCTGCACAGAGCCGACGTTGATCTGCTCCAACATGAAGAAGCTCTGAAAGTTGCCAAGGCAGGAAAACAGATCATTCTCAAGCGTCAACCACATGAGGAATGGGTCAACCAGTACAACCCGGACATCCTTCGGACATGGAGAGCAAATATGGATCTCCAATTCATCATTGATCCATATTCTTGCATCATGTACCTCACGAGCTACATGCTGAAAAGTGAGAGAGCCATGGGAGAACTACTCAGAGCAGTCGTGGACGAATCTCGAGGAGAAGATATCAAGTCAAGACTCCGTAAAGTCGGTTCAGCATTCCTGAACAACAGAGAGGTCAGTGCTCAGGAAGCAGCCTACAGACTACTCTCTTTGCCACTGAAGAAAGGCAGTCGAACAGTCGTTTTCATCAACACTGCCCGAAAGGAGAAACAAGTAGCAATGCTTAAACCGCGGGCTCAACTGATGGACATGGACGATGACTCAGAAAGCATCTACTGCACATCTCTCCTCGACAGGTACGCGGCTCGGCCACAGACTCTCGAGGGCATGTCACTGTACTCTGCCTTCAGCTTCGCATGTGGTCCACGCAGCAAAAGGGAATACATGCCTGCCGGCAGCGAGAAGCTGAACTCTCTCGGATCGCGTCTCTCAAAGCTCAAATTGCTGATCATTGACGAGGTTTCCATGGTTGGAGCAGATCTCCTTTATCACATACATCGGCGACTACAGGACATTACAGGAAAATCATATCCCAACTCTCGTTTTGGAGATGTCAGCATCCTTGCCGTCGGGGATCTCTTTCAGCTGCAACCTGTCGGTCAAGATCATGTCCTTGGTCTGCCGTCTGACTGCGACGCCAGATTACATGGATCACTTTGGGAGGAAAACTTCTCCATGATCGAGTTGACGGAGATTATGAGGCAGAAGGACGACAAGCAATTTGCAGATTTGCTCATGAGGGCCAGAACAGCTTCCTGCACAGATCACATCCACAAAGTCCAAGGAAAAACTCTTGAGCAAATTGTTGTTTCCATGGAAGGCAGAGGGAAATTTTATGTCAGGCCCAGGCATACGTCGCCATGAGCCGTGTTCGAGCTTTGCAGGGACTTTTCTTTCTCGGGTTCGACCCGTGTCACATCCGCATTAATCCAGTCGTTCAACGAGAAATGGATCGTTTGAGCAACATTCCGAAGAGGGAAAACCACCTGGCGCATTACGAGACTGAGAACAGATGCGTCAAAATTGGTTTCCTAAACGTCAGATCTTATCTTGAGCACTTGGACGACATGAAGAACGATCCAGCCATCAAAAAAATGGATGTCCTTTGTTTTGCAGAGACATTTTTGTCTGACGGCCAACGACTGGAACCAGAAAAACTGCTCAAGAATGGCGTGGAGTGCTTCCGAGCTGAGGGGCCCCTCGACCACGGAATTCACAGGGGGGCGGCATCTTGATTGTGGCACCAGAGGGGATGACACAAACGAGTTTGAACACACCAGCAACAGTACTTGAGCACAAAGGAATCTCTGTTAAAACTCACCAAACGACAATCAACATCGTGACCGTGTACAGGCCTCCATCACAGAGTCCAACGACATTCAAAGATCGTCTTCAGCAACTGCTGATCACACTGAACACAGAAAACCTGACCGTTCTCCTCGGAGATTTTAACTTCGACTTACTCCACGCCCCGGACCACGACATCCCCAAGCTGATGACTCACCACGGGTTCCGCCAGTGTGTGACCGGACCAGCGACAGACCAAGGATCGCTGCTGGACCACGTCTATGTCAATCACTCCGGCACCGTCCATGTTGATGTTGTGGACACATATTACTCTGACCACGACATAGTTTATGTCTCTCTGGAACTATAACTAAATTGTTCGACTAATTTACAATTCATTCTTCTTCGATGTTTTGTGTTTTGTCAAATGACATGCGTAATTTGTTCATACGATCTCTTATACATGTACTTACCTTTAAGGTAAATATGTCTTTTTGGTTACCAGTTTAGGCATTGTAATTTGAAGGATAAATTTGTATATGAGCCTTGCATTGGAAGTTTCTCAGTTGTTCTCAAATAGTACAAAACAATGAACTGTTTTAACTGTACAATGAATGTTTGTTTGTTCGCAATAAATAAAGTATTTTGAAAAAACAGGAACTTGTGTGTGTGCTGATGCCCCTAAAATGCCAAAATCTAAATTTGCTTATGACATGACCAGTTGTCATCAGATTGACTTAACCACGACACCCACAAAGGTTCTTATCATGCTTATTCGATTCACATGAAACCAGCACCAAAATCTTCACTGTTCTGTTCCCCCCACTCTCATGCCAAGAACAAAAAAGTAGCGGAGGCGAAGGTATGCGCTCTACCGAGTGCCCATTCTAGTTTGTACCTGGCACGAGAGTGTGCGGAAAAGAACAGGGAACATTTTGGTGTTGGTTTCATGCAAATGGGTTTTGATTTGTTTGACCGTGTTATGACAAAAACCGCATATTTTGAAAGGTCGTGACCCCACTGACCTTTGACCCCCAACCGCTAACAAGGGTAATGACGTAATTGTGTCATGTCGCCCATCAAAAGATTGGGCAATGAATTCTGAACATTTTGGCATCGGTTGCATGCCAATTAGATCAAAATTGACCGCGCTATGGTAAAAATACGAATTTGACCTTTCCGTGACCTTGACCTTTGACCCGATCGCTCCCAAAATCTAATCAAATGTTCCTTGGATAATAACCCATCATCCCACCAAATTTCAAGCGATTCGGTTGAATACTTTCTGAGTTATGCGAATAACAAACAAACAAACAAACACATATTCACACATCAGTAAATAAATAAATAAATACACAACGATCAAAACATAAACTTCGCAACAAAGTTTGCGAAGGTAATCAAATCAAGCTGAGAAGTACAAACACCAAAACAAGCACCAAAAATTTGGAATCCCCTGGAAAATCCTGAACACTATAACGACGACTACAACTACATTTACCACTCCTACTCGTCTGCATGCCCAGCGAAGGGGTGCAGTGATACCCTTTTTTGGATTGATCCTTTTACATGTCGTTCCCTTGGGACTGGAGGATCGTGAGGTTAGGGCAAACATTTTGGAATTTTTTTTTGCCCGAGCTGCCGAAGATTGCTCGCAAAATCCCGAAGACCCACATTATAATCATTCCCGATTTGAATGTAGTGAAATTCCGGAATTCCCACACAAAACCTATTTATGAAGTCAACAAGACAATAAAACATCAAATAGAAATCTCCATCTGATTTTGAATCAACAATTATGCTGTGCTGTTCGTTATAATGATTATATAATTTATTATTATATAATAATATGTTTCTTTATAATTATATAATTTATTATTATGTAATGTTAGTTATAATTATGACGTCATAATGACACAGGCGATCGAAGACATTTCCTTTCGATGTTTTGTTATTCCTTTTTCAGGATTTCAAACCCATCCAGATCCTTGTTCTGCTCTTTTCTCTTCTCATAAATTGCTTTGGATAATTATTATCCCGCCCCCCGGAGGGAGGGAGCGGGATATTGTAATCGTTCGGGTTGTCTGTCTGTTTGTTTGTCTGTCTGTTAGCAACTTTACGGCAAAACGGCTTTAGCAAACACGATCAAATTTAATCCACAGGTGGGCAATGAACCTTGGACGACCCCATTAACTTTTGGGTCCAATTGGATCAAAGGTCAAGGTCACGAAAAGGTCAAAATCGTTTTTCGCTCATAACTTCGTCAAAAATGATCTGATTTACTTCAAACTAAGCTTATAGTGAACCTTATTATATTTGTCACTTATAATCCTTCCCATTCCTATAGTGAAAAATGCATATTTGTGGAAGATCGGTAAGGTCCGAAGTTTTGGGGATCATGGTCATTGGTTAAAATTACAAATTTTCCATTAAAACAAAAATATTCCTTATTCTATTCCTTATAATCAACATTCAGGTTAAGGATGTATCAAATTTAAATTTGATCCCCAAAATAACTTTATGCCTTAAATGGGCGGGATTTGTTGTGCCTGGCACCACTTGTTAACCTCCGCCATCGAAGATCAGAGGTTCCTGTTTTCACCCCTTTCTGTTTGTTTGTTTGTTTGTGAACAGTATTACGGAAAAACTCCTCGACGGATTTCGACGAAACTTGGTGGGGGGATTTGGTATGGTCCAAGGATCATGCCATTAGATGTTGGACTCGGTCCTAAATCCAATATGTCCGCTATTGCGGCCATTTTGAAAAAATATTTGAATTTTTTTTTTTTTGCATTTCTACATGTTATAAGTGATTTCCAACAAAAAACATGCCAAAATTATAATTGCGGCTGATTTTGGAACTTCAGGTGGATATGCCCACGTAAAATCAATTTCTGTCTCAAGGAATCTAGTTATGACGAATGAATTGAGTATGTAAAAGTTAAAAGTAAAAGGGAAAGTTGCAAACTATAACTCTGTGAGCACTGTTGACGTCAAATTGAATGAATAGGATATCAGGTTCACTTGTGTGATCAAGCAGTATTGGCGGCGGAGGTTTTGCACTCCACCGAGTGCTCCCCTCTCTAGTTTGTTCTTGTTTTTATATTGTCACAGAATCGCTCCCGTTGCTCTGATTTATCACTGGTGCAATGTCGGCACTCTTTAACTTCCAGGTTCCTTTTTCAGATCCTGGTATCACATTTGGTTCGTGCTTGCAAGAGTTCTCTGACACTGGGATATTGACGTTTTTGCACGTGTTGGTGGATTGCTCTCGATACCTTGTTGTGCCTTTGTGTGTGCAGATGTTCTGACATGATGTTTTTACATCTCAAGAGAAGGGGATGGTGTTTTCTATTTCTATCTTACAGAACCTGCACCTGTCCTTATTGACTCCATCCGGCCATTTTCTTAAAGTGTCCTTGGTTTTGGGTATTTACAGTCCTTATAGACAGTCCACACCCCCTTTCAAAATTTTCACCTTTTGTTGCCTTCTCACCTGGAATTAAATTTCATTAAATCAGACTTTTCCCCTTTTATTACTGTGAGTCTGTTGGGATTGAACTCTCCCAACTTTGCACACCTTGATTGGGAAATATTTGCCCATTCTTCTGCACCAAACTGTTCAAGCTCAGACAAGCTGCGTGGGGAGCATTGATGGACAGCAATCTTCAAGTCATGCCACACAGATTTTCGATTGAATTGAGGTCGGGACTCTGACTGGGCTACTCAAGGATATCTTTTACAGTGCGTGCACTGTATACAATTGCACCGAGTTTGAAATGTCCCCGGTGTCCCCCCCCACGTTCCTCAAGTGAGCCAATGACGGCCGTCCGGTAGAAGGCAGTGCGTAACCGAGACAGAAATGGCGACAATTGACGGAAAGTGTTTCAATGGAAATTTGTGAAACTAATGTGTTCAAAATGTGAAAACCATTGAATTTATTGCTTGACAGAAAAAAACCAAGAAACGCTCCCCTCTCATGTATGAACTAACGGAAGACGTCATTTCTGTCCACCATGGCATTTCGCGCCAAACGCCGAAAGCTAAGTTCTTCTTATGTCATCATTCTCTTTAATATTAGCCATAAACAAGTGTTTCGTCATGCATTCGTAGTTTAAATTTACTTACAATTATGGCAGATATTGGTGGCAAAGTGATAAGTGGTTCTTTCAATAACAGTGAACTCATTCGCTTCACCACACGCGCTGTATTGAAGGATTTCACTTGTTGTTCCTCAGCCACTCCAGTGGAGCTTTGGTTGTGTGCTTCGGGTCGTTATCATGCAGTTCGGTGAACTTCTGTCCCAATTTCAGTTCTCTTGCTGAAGGCAGCAGGTTTTCTTCTCGGATTTTTCTGTTTTGCTCCATCCATTTTCCATTCTATCCTGACAACTCACACCCTCACCATGTCTCTCCGAAAGGACTACCTGGAACCCCCCTCCACCCCCCAGCCACTTTCTCAACATTCCTTTTTAAGAAGTCCTTTCATTTAAGCTTCTGGGTCTCACTATCTGCTATGATCTTTACGAGGAAAGCCACATCTCCAAGCTGGCCTCCGAAGTCAATTATCAACCGTACATCCTCCATTGTGCTTCGTCCTTCCTTGGCACACCTGATAATTATCCAACCATTTACAAGACTTTCATCCACAGTCTGATGGATTACTGCTCCCCCTTCTGGCGTTGTGCGAATGCCTCAAGCCAAGCTCGACTTCACGCTGTGGAAACCAAGGCTTTTAGGATTATTGGTATTTCCCGCGATGAAGCTGAGTCTTTGGATCTCTCACTGGAGGCAGGTCGGTGGGTTTCTACCTTCTACCATCTCCTCCCTGGCCTTGTTTACCCCTACCCACCCCCCCCCCCCTGCTCTGTCTGTGATCTGTCCCCCCTATATTTCCTCATTATTCAAGGTCTGACAAAAAACCCCTTCTGGTGAAACTGCCAAAATCAAGAAACACTGCTCACCTTCACTCCTTCAGTCCTCTTTCTTCCTGCCTCTGGAACAAACTCCCACACTCTCTTCAATCCCACTCTTCCCGCCAGGCCTTCAAAGCAGCTGTTCACCACCATCTCATTTCTTCCCCCATCCAAATTCTTGATATTTCCTACCCCCGTTGATCCACCCCAAACACACCTTGTTCAATTTCTCTGTTTTCCTTCCTGAAAGTCCCTGGAGTACCGTCTTGTTTACCCTATCCCATCCCTCTCTCTTCCACAGATATCCTCTTGTCTTTATTCCACGCTATTTTGCGCTTCCCTCTCCCTCCCTTCTTGTCCCCTCCCTTGTGATACGTTTCTGTGTATTAGCTCTGACACAAGCCAAGACTTGGAATGCAAAAATCAAATAAATAGTGCCCCAGTCCCTGATGATGAGAAACATCCTCATAACATGACGCTGCCACCACCAGGCTTCACAGTCGGTATGGTGTCCTTTGGCTGATGTGCTTTGTTGGGAATGCACCAAATGTTGCGTTTTGCATTATTCCATAAGTTCCATCAGACCACAAAACTTTTTTTCCACATGGCTTTGGAATCTCTCGAGTGTTTTTTTTGTGCACATCAAACAGGACTCAAGGTGGGCTTTTTTGTGTTATGGCATCCTTCCTGCCACCTGACCGGAGAGCTAAGACTTGTGGAGTGCTATTGTTGTCACATGCAAAACAAGTGATCAGTCCTTGTCATGAAGGCCTGCAGCTCTTTCCAAATTGCCATTGGCCCCGTGGTGGCCTCTGATCAGTCTCCTTGTTTGGTCATCCAGTTTGGAGGGACGGCCTGATCTCGGCAGGGTCTTGGTGGTACCATACGCTTTCCATTTCTTAATAATGATTGTCTTGACTGTGCTCCAAGGGATATTCAAGGTTTTTGAAATATTTTTACACCCATCCCCTGATCTGTGCCTGTGCGAATGCCTTTTGAAAGAAAAGAATGAAAAGGTCTTTTGAAAGCTCCTCGATGCTCATGGTTGAGAATTTGCTGTGAAATTCACTACCCAGCACTGGAAACCCACAGGATCGGCTGATTTTATTCTGAAATCATCAGAATTTCGACAACAATTTAAACAGCGGAAAGCCAATTAACCTGGCGTGTGATTTTGAAGGTGATTGGTTACACCTGAGCTAGTTTACAATTGCCATTATAAGGGGGGGGTGGACACTTATCCCACAAAGATATTCTAGTTTTGTGTTTTTAATCAATTTTGTGAAACTTGTATAATTTGTTTTTCACTTGGAAGTTGTGGGTTACGATGTGTAAATAAAGGTGTAAAAGTCTGATTTAATGGATTTATTTCCAGGTTATAAGGCATCAAAAGGTGAAAATTTTGAAAGGGGGTGTAGACTTTCTGCAGACACTGTACTCTGACTCGTTCTCCATCCCAGTTCACATGACGTCTTCCAAACCACTGCAAAGTGCCTTCTTTGTCTCTTACCAACTCTTTCCAGATATTTTCACCATCTTCCTGCTCTTTTGTCGTTCTCCCAGTTGTCGGTGTATATTTGTTGATGAATCTTTTTGTATTTTTCATTTCTCTTCTTTGCAATCGATGGCGCTGGATTTGCTGTTATTTCCATCCCATGTGTGGCATCATATACTCGCACCTGTTCCAGGAAATTCGTTGCTTTGATGTATTGTTTGATGTCGAGATACAGATGATGAATGAGCAAAGGGCTTGTTACACACAGAACAGTTGAAGGGTTTCTCTCCGGTGTGCATTCTTTGGTGTCTATGTAAGTTCGATAATTGATTGAACGCTTTGTTACACACAGAACAGTTGAAGGGTTTCTCTCCGGTGTGCATTCTTTGGTGTCTGGGCACAGATGATGAATGAGGAAACAACATATTGCACACAGAACAGTTGAAGGGTTTCTCTCCGGTGTGTCTTCTTTGATGTCTATGTAAGTTCGATAATTGATTGAACGCTTTGTTACACACAGAACAATTGTAGGGTTTCTCTCCGGTGTGTATTCTTTGATGTTTATATAAGTGTGATAATTGCTTGAACGCTTTGTGACACACAGAACAATTGTAAGGTTTCTCTCCAGTGTGTATTCTTTGATGTACTGACAGAGTTGATGAATTACTGAAGGCCTTGTTGCAAACAGAACACTTGTGAGATTTCTCTCCAGTGTGTATTCTTTGATGTTTATATAAGTTAGATATGTGATTGAACGCTTTGTTACACACAGAACAATTGTAGGGTTTCTCTCCGGTGTGTATTCTTTGATGTTTATATAAGTGTGATAATTGCTTGAACGCTTTGTGACACACAGAACAATTGTAAGGTTTCTCTCCAGTGTGTATTCTTTGATGTACTGACAGAGTTGATGAATTAACGAACGCCTTGTTGCAAACAGAACACTTGTAGGGTTTCTCTCCGGTGTGTATCCTTTGATGTTTATTTAAGTTAGATATGTGATTGAACGCTTTGTTACACACAGAACAATTGTAAGGTTTCTCTCCAGTGTGCAATATCTGGTGCTCATGTAAGTATGATGACTGATTAAATGCTTTGTTGCAAACAAAACGCTTGTTGGGTTTCTCCGCTGAATGTGTTTTTTGATGACGAAATAAATTTGATGACGAACAAAAGTCCTTCCGGCATTGTAAACTCTTGTGGGGTTTCTCACCGGTGTGCAACCTTTGATGTGTCAACAGATATGAAGAAGATGCAAATCCCATCTGACACACAGTGCACCTGTATGACGTCTCACCTGTGCATATTTCAACACATCCTTTTAAACACGATGAGGAGGTGAAGTTTTTGTTGGTAACAGGAAAAATGTTTGTCTTCTCACTTCTTTGGCTCTCCTGTTGCAAGACAATGATCCACCTGTCGCAGTTGTTGTTGTTTGAAGACACACACCTAAACTTGTCACCATCCTGACAAAAAGTCTCTGTCAGGTGATGATCAAAAGAAACTTCTTTGTCCAATGACGAGGAACAGTTGACACGTGAAGATGTTTCAAATTTTTTCTCTGCAAATTGACAATGGAGCAAAACATCAAGAAATCACTTTTACAACTTGAACAGCACTTGAAGAGCACAGTCTCACCTTGCACGTTCATTCTGAATAAAATTACCATTATTAACTGAATTCCCCACTATTATGGCCCACTACTATCATGGCCCACATGCTCGTGTCATCCATGCACCCCATGACATCACATTGTTTCTTAGAATGGGTTATGAACGTCAAAAAATTAATTATTCACTCACGTCTGGTCAAGAATCAGAAAAATGAAGTTTCAGATTTTTCAGAGAAGGATTTCAATTAAACCAATAATGGCTGGAATAAGACTTCACTGATGACGTGATCATTATCACTGATCATGATCACCCCATGGGGAGTTGACAACACGTGCAAAGTTTCAATTATTTTCGTTGAGTGGTTTCAGAGAAAATGATATACAGATTTTCCCTGCAATTCAATATGACTGCCATTCCATGTGACATATGACGACAATGGAAACAATAAAAACATTCTCCATCGGGAGTTCCTCCTATGTTGAAAATTTTGCATCGATCGGATAAGCGGAAACAAAGAAAACAATTTTTTACGTGAAAATATGAAGACGTTGACACGGAGACAGACAGACACAAACGAACACAGACAAACCGAACACATTAGACATATACAACAGTTCAGGAAAGGAAATAGAAACCCAAAACTAAAAAAGAGAATTAAAAATGTAAAAATCAAACACAAAATTGGAGACAAAGACCTCAAGTGCTTGGGTGTTGAAAACAAACTCAATGTGGAAATGATAGCTGGAAAGATAATAAATAAATAAATATATAATAAACACCACCGTTTGAGGAAGCAAACCACAGGAGAAAACAAAACCACATGTTTGAGAGTAACCCAAAGAGATTCTTCAACGAATTTGGGAAACAAAAGCAGAATGTGTCAACTCCCCCTGAAAAAAGAAAATATGGGGAAACATTCTGGGAAGGAATTCATGAAGATTGAAAGAAACACAACAAGGAAGCAGAATGGATCGTGAAGGAATAAATTGGAAAAGAAGAAGCACCATGTTGGTCGAGGAAATGTCCCCAGTGATTATTGATGAAGAAATAAATAATTAAAAACAACTTCAAAAAATGCCACCAAACTTTAAAATCCAGGCCCAGACGGAATTCCAAACTTCTTGCTGAAACAACTTGACCCTCTCCACAATCACGACACCAGGACATTCAAACAACTGATCCGAGAGGAAAAGGAAGTGCACGAGTGGTTCGTAGAAGGAAACACATTTCTCATCTAAAAATCTGAAGAATCCCAACATCCTCACAAATACCGGCCAATAACATGTCTACGAACAACGTACAAACTTCTAACAGGAATCATGACATAAATGATGTTCCATCACCGAACCCAACAAGTAGGTTTGGAGGTAAAACAAAAGGGCCACCACCCACAACTGAACAAGGCCGTACTTGAATATTTCAAAATGCAAAGAACCAAATTGTCCACCACCGGGATGGACTATAAGGAAGCTTTTGACAGTGTTCCACATTCATGGATGATAAAATGCATGTAAATATACAAAATCAATCCCCAAGTAATCAAACTGATTGAGAAAGCAATGGAACTCTGGAAAACAACGTTGATAGTGCAGCACTCAGAAGGAAATATCGAAATACCAGATGTGAAGATATGGCATGGGATCTTCCAGGGAGGCAGTCTTTCCCCCCTCTTGTTTTGTCTGGCTCTGGACCCACTGAGTAACCTCATCAACAAACATGGACTGGATACACCCGAACAACCAATAGAAGAACATCCAAAGAAACAGGAAAGGTGACACACCTGTGATACGTGGATGATTTGAAGCTCTTCCTGACCCAGCTGTTGTAGCTGTTGAAATTATAATTGAGGCACAGTAACACCAACCAAGGCTGAACTGGCCAGAGCAATGACCACCACACGAGGAGACACCAACAACGCTGCCAAAGCGGACTCAGCAATGGCAACAAAACGAGTTATGAGACACTGACAGCAGCTGCATTGGCCTTGGCAACAATAAACAACTCTTAATGTAAGAGGCACCGACAGTGAGGAAGATATGAAATACTGAAAATTTGGGTCAGGAGACAGGAGAGAGTAATAATGTAAGAGACGATAAGGAGGCAAAGGAGAGAAAGGTTGTCTCCTGAACTGCTCAATTTAATGTGATGCAAGAAAGGCACATTCTCTGAATTTCATGTGACAAAGTTAATTTTAAAACTTACTCAAACAGTAAAGGAGGAATCGGGAGTCCACGGTGTGCTGAGAGTGGGATACTTCAGCGACCACATTCCCTGACGACAAAGAACCAACTTCACCCCGCTGTATGTTGGTTGCTCTCATCTACTGGTCGGTCGACTCGTCAAATCTACTTCCCTGCTGTTGTCTTGGAGATGAGTTCAAAGTAGGCATCTCCTTGCTGGCCTCATCGAAAAGGCAGCCTGCCGGTTCCTCCACTCTCCTCACATGCTTCCAGTCACGTATTGTCCTTCATTGCTTGGAGAACCCCAATTCAACCTCCCTCTGAGACAGCTTGATCTGTGGACTGGGGTTGTTCTCCATGTTGGGGTGTGACAAAGCTTTCACCCTCGAAGGACTTTTGCGACACAATTGTCCTGTCGGATTCATCCGATGTGCACCCACTGGACAAAATCTTTTGAACATGGTCACAGCCAACCTTTCACCCATTTATAACTTGCTGTGGAATATTTTACAAACTGTTTACCTGAGATAACTTGTCACCTTAAGAGTGGTGAATTAACGACTCTGATCGACACAATTATATTTTTGTCACTGATCTACACAAGGTACCCATAATGACAAATTGAAAACATGTTTTTGGAAATTTTAACAAAAAAAATTACCCCCGTGTGGGGATGACGGTCATCTCTATAATGTTTTTTTACTATCATAATCGATGAACCGTTGCCAGATATCTCCTAAAATGACAGACTGGATAGGTTTTGAAAATGGCGGCTTTCACAACTTTCCTGACCTCGTGACCTTGACCCTGACCTCGAATCCGGGGGAAAAAAGATGTCGTTGGGTATCACTCATCGACCTCTACCCACATACCAAATTTCATCAAGATCGGAAGTAAAAAGTTTTCTTTGTACCGGGAGGTGTTTTTGACCATCTTCCAGGTTACGTGGCGGCCAAACGGGACGGAAATTCAAAAATCTGTCCGGTTAGATACAAGATAATATTTTTTATTATCATAATCAAGAAACAGTTGCCGAATATTTTGTAGAATGGCAGACGAGATAGGTTTTGAAAATGGCGATTTTTATAACTTACGTGACCTCGTGACCTTGACCCTGACCTTGAACCCGGACAAAAGTTATATCGTTGTGCAACACTCATCGACCTCTACCCACATACTAAGTTTCATCAAGATCGGAAATAAAAATTGTTGACGGACGGACGGACGGACGGACATTTGGTCTGGTTTTATTAGGTCATCTCTACCGAGATGACCTAAAAACTGAAATGTCTTGCAACAATAAGTATTCAACCCCTTTTCTATGGCATTTCAAATTGAGCTCAGGGCATCCAAATTCCTTTGATCCTCCTTGAATTGTCTCCGCAACTTTCTCCCTCGTTTCTCTCCCTGGTTAATCCCTCCTCCGGTATGACAGACATGAGCCTCGTTCTGGTGGAGGAGTTGTTCTCTTCATCAAAGACTCGATTCCTCACTCTCCACGCACTGCCCTCACTCCCCCCACACCCCCCAGGAATACTTTTGACGACGGCTTCCCCTCCACTCCCACCTCATGTATATATGTGTGTTGTTCCATCCACCAAACAGTGATGACTCCATTTTCACCTCACTCTCCAAAAACATGGACCAACTTCTACCCACTCATCCCAACTCTCTCTTCCTCATATGTGGTGACTTCAACTGCCATCATGACGGTTGGGTGTGGGTACCTCCATCACCTGCCATGATACTTCAGCAAAAGACTTCTGCGACTCATTGGGACTGACTTAATTGGTCAACTTCCCGACCGGGATCTCAACCAATGGGTCTCCATCTCTTCTGGATCTGATTTCGACCAATTTCCCTCAAAATATCTGTTGTTCTTCCTCCGCTCAAATCGGTTCATCTGATCACGTGCTTGTCAATGTTCTGTGGTTCTCTCATAACAGCCAGACATCTCGCTCTACTTCCTCTCCTGTTGCAGTCAACATGTGGCCCTAAATGGAGTTCTCTCATCCCCTCTTCCTGTCCAGGCTGGAGTTCCTCAAGGCAGCGTTTTGGGCCCTGTTCTTTTTCTGGTTTTCATCAATGATCTCTCCGACTCTCTAGAAAATCCTCCTTATCTCTCTGCTGATGACTCCATCCTCTGAAGTACCATCTGTCATCCCTCAGACCGGCAAGCAGCAGCTTCCTCGCTCTCTGCAGATCTCGATAAAAATCACAAACTGGTCCAACACGTGGAACATGTCTTTCAATCCTGACATATCTCACACTCAGACGATGGCTCTCAAAAAGGACCGTTTGGAACCCCCCCCCCCAATCTACTTTCTCAACAATCATCTTGAAGAAGTCCTTTCACTCAAGCATCTGTGTCTCACAATCTGCCATAATCTTTCCAGGGAAAGCCACATTTCCAAACTGGCCTCCAAAGCCAGTCGCCGACTGGGCATTCTCCGTTGTTCAAAGTCCTTCCTCGGCCCACCTGGGCTCCTGACCACATGCAAAGCTATCGTCCGCAGCCTGATGGAGCACTGCTCTCCTCTCTGGGCTGGTGCTCCCGCCTCTCACCTTTCTCGGCTTCACGCTGTGGAAACCAAGGCATTTAGGATCATTGGCATCTCCCACGGTGAGGCTGAATATCTGGGACTCTCACTCTCTCACCGCAGGCAGGTCAGTGGTCTTTCTGTCTTCGACCGTCTCCTCTCCGGTCTCGCTTGATCGACGATTTGTCCCCACCATATTTCCGCAGGGTGCTCAAATTCCGCCAACAACCCCCTTCTGAAAAAAAAAACTACCAAAACCAAGAATCACTGCTCACCTTCACTCTTTCATTCCTCTTTTTCCTGCCTTTGGAACAAACTCCCACACTCTCTTCAATCCCACTCTTCCCTCCAGGTATTCAAAACAGCTGTTCATCACCACCTCTTATCTTCCCTCATCCAAAACCACGATCTTTTCTACCCCCGTTCATCCACCCCAAACCCCCTCCTTCAAATTCCCTGCTTTCCTTCTTGAAAGTCCCTGTAATGTCCATCTTCTCTACCCAGTGTTCCCCGCCCCATCCCTCACCCTACCACAGATCTCCCAATGTCTCTGTTCCCCATTGTTTTGTCTTTCCTTCTCCTGCCCCCCTTGTTGTGCATTGTGTGTTATATCTCATACGAGCCTCGACAATGTGTACAAAAAACAACTTGATTGGAGTCCACCTGTGGCCAATTCAAATGTTTGGACATGATTTCGAAAAAGAAACACACCTTTCTTGATAAAGTCCCACAGTTGACAGTGCAGGACAGAGGAGAAACTCTTCCATGAAGTCGAAGGAACTGTCTGTATAACTCCGAGATAAAATTGTGAGGAGGCACAGATCTGGGGAAGGGTATGAAATCATTTTCTAGTGTTGAAAGGTCCCAAGAGCACAGTGAGCTCTATCATCAGGAAATGGAAGGAATATGAACTGCATAGTATGCTGTCGGAGTGGTGATCCGTCCAGGAATTGTGCCCAATAGCCAAGGACACTGCTTAAGCAGCACCAATGCTCTGCACAGAGTAAGGTCCCAATCTCCTCCTCCTTGAGGAGAACCTGCTTCAGAGTGCAAAATACCTTCGACTGCTGCAAAGATTTACGTTCCAACGGCACAATTACCCCAAGTATACAGCCAAAGCAACACTGCAACACAACAAAGTATTGACTTAGACTCTTAGAGTGTTGAACACACATTGACGAAAGACAATTCAGTTTTTCAGTTTTCATTAATTTGTAAAAATTACAAAAATATGTTTTCTCTTTGACATTATGGGGTATTTTGTGGTGATCAGGGACAAAACATTTAAATTTAATTCATTTTGAAATCAGGCTGGAACACAACAAAATGTGAAATAGTCGAGGGGTGTGAATACTTGATGAAGGCATTGTAGGTTCCACCCATAAAACACCACAAAGGGCACATTGGTGTCTTTATTTTCTTTCTGCCGTGACATCCTCCAGGTGGGTAACTGGTGCACCCGCTTTGGTGCTTTGAGGTGGAGACGGAACACTGTTGTTTGTGTCCTTTATAACATCCTTAAAAACAGTAAGGTTCCTGTTTGGAATGATTTTCAATTTTGTTTCAATTTTGCAGGCAGATTAAAAGTATTATCTTCCTCCACTCCGTGCATGTGCGATCGGGACGGATTCATCGCCAAAGTACTGATAAACTACAGGTTTGTTTTCCGATTAATGTTCAAAATATAACTTTCAACTGAAATAGAGTTGTTCCTCGAACACAAACTGATGTTTGTCGACAGATTGACGGACAGACAAAGTGAACAAACTGCTTAACTCCACCTTTCGCTTCGTACGTGTGCGGCAACAAAAAAACAAAATAAAAAAATCATCGATCTTTCTACGTGTGTTTCACCAGTCGAAGTACCCGTCGCTTCCCTGACGGATATAATCAAACGACGGCACGTTGTCCTTACAAACATCCTGCTCCATTCACTCCATCATTTCCCGGGGTCATCTTCCCTCTGCTTGGAAGTCAGCTGACATCATCTTCATGAACCATCCTTGCTGCTTCCATCTACATATGGCGTGAGCAAAAAATCACCTCCGCTTCGCCGCGAAGCTCATTGTTGTTTGCTTTGGTTTGAACCTCCGCTTGAAATGAGTGAAATGAAACATTCCCCTTCCCTCGTGCTGCCTTCTGCTCCCCTCAAGCTGCCTTCCCATCCCGTTGTGCCACCTCCCTCTCCCTCAACAGCAATCAATTACCAGATCACGGCAGGAGAGCCAAAAGGTACGCATGATCGCTCTCAGGTGTCTCGCCTGGGTTTGAATCCCGACCGAGCTATAAAGTGTCATCCTGGTGTTTCACAGACGGTGATTCATAAATGATGGGTGTTAAACTCAGCGTCACATCTGCCTGGATCCCCCCTCCTCTCCCCCACCACACTTTCCACCCTCCCCTTCCCCTCTCCCTCTCTCACCCCTATCCCTCTCTATCCCACGGCTATCCCTTTCTCTCATGCCTATCCCTCTTCCTCACCCCTTTTGGTCTCTCTCCGATCCCAACCCTCTCTCTCCTCACCCTCTCTCTGCTTACCCGATCCTTCTTTCTCCAACCGCTCTTCCTCCTTTATCCTTCCCCTCCCAACTCTCTCCCTCTTGCCCTCTCACCTCCCTCCTCTCCTCGATCCTTCCCAACCCTCCTTTCCCTCGTCCCCTCCCTCTTCTCCCTCTTCACCTACCTCCTCTCCCTCTTCCCTTGAATATTCCCATCAGCGAAGCGACAGGTCGTATTTGCTGGTAAACAAGTAAACAAACACGAATTAAGCTTTAAATTTTACATTTTCACACTTTCCTCAATTAAAAGAGGTTATGATTGACTGTAAATTATTTAATTAGTCAGGTGGTGATGAGAATTCAGGTCCCTGACCCGAAGTGATGGCTAATGTTGTTAAACGTGTCCTTTATGATCCATCCATGAAGACCACACTCTGTACACAGAGAGAGCATCAGTGCTGCAACAGCAGTTACCTGGGTTATTGGACACAATCCTGGACAGGTGACCACTCTGACACAGGATACTCAAACGGCTCAATCCTCCCAGCAAGCTGGTATCACTTTGCTCACCTCAGGATGACAAGCTGAGTCAACCCCACCTGGTATTAATTCAACAGCAAAGTGGGATTTGAACTCAGGACCCAAGTAAGCCCACCACCCCAACCATTAAACCAACACGAGGTATACCTTAATGATATTTTACCAAAACAGATAAACAGAGTCGGTACAAACACACCTATCCCGTGACAATGGTTTCATAACAGTTCTTACAACAGATCAAAGGTCGAGGTCACAGCTTCAGTTCAAAATTTTGTGAAAAATGATTTTGGGTCAAACTTTGACCTTGAACTTGTGACTTCCATCCATCGAGCAGAATTAATTAGTTTCCTGGTAAACTCTCACCAACTCTGCTTTACAAACAACCGACTGGTTTAGTGGTAACTAAGTTCACCCTTCACAGCTTTAAATATCATATTGAACATAATTTGGCCTTAAATAAGGTTGTTACATGACGAGCTATAAAGTCCCAACCTGGTGATGCACAGGGAATGTGTTGCATCAGTGAGCATACCTTCCTCTGAAAGCAAAGGTAAGTCTCTTGTCTTCTCATCCAGTGATTCCTCGACGACGTTAAAGATGCCACTGCAGTCCTTATGAACAGGCCATTGTGTGCCGGTGCAGAGGCCCATCATCACAAGTAAATCTTCATATGATTTGTTGTAAACGAGATTAAAGAGGAATCGAATGATGAATGAAGTGATGAGGTATAAAATGATGTCATACATGTACAAGAGGGAGGGTAACATGTCATGGATGGGATTTCCATTCACAATTCAATTCCGGCTCCGCTCCAGACATCGTGACATTCACTAAATCAATGAGTTCCTGTGTTAGTACACAGCACGGATCAGCACGGGAAACACAAGTTCTCGGTACGGAGTGAACGTAACGTACCGGGTCTGGACTCCTTGTCCTCGGGTGAACCGACCATGGACCCGCGGTCTTCCGGAGAACCTCCCGGACCGACCACGTATCCTCCATCGGAGCCGCTCGTGGATCCCGGGGTGTTCGCTCTGAGATCTCGGGTCATGATGGACCGCACGTCGTGTCGTGTGAAGGACGGTACGCTGTGGTAACCGAGTGAAGAGCGCGAGCTGTTTGGGGAAAAAACGAATAGGGAGATCGCGGTGTCTGATTGGTTCCCGCCACATCACGTGTCCATGATTTAAAATAAATACAAAGATTGAACGTTTCGTTTTAACGGATTATTTGTGTTTCAGATTGTGTTGTGAAAGTGGAAAATCGAGTCCGAGTTTGTCGATGATCATTTCTTCGACACAAATCAACGTTCTTTATATTCTGTTTTTGTATTTATCGACAATCTTCCCTCAATAACGGAGTTATATGTGGGTATGTGGGAATGTTGGTATGTGGATATGTAGATGGGTATGTATGTGGGAATGTATCATCCACTTCCTCCGGGAGGATTTGACCGAGGAAGGTGAAACTTTCAGGGATTAATGAGGGAACCCCGACATTGTGTCTGTGCAAGTTCCGATTGATTCCATCAAGTTTTGAGGAAAAAGATAATTCAGGACCCTTCGGGACCCCCATTCATGATGACAGGAGGAAAACCACGGGGTAACCTTCAGGGGTCAAATTACGGTCACGTGTGTGTCCGAGTGGTGCTCAGGTTTCTAACACCAGACGACGGTCTCCTTGGGTTAACCTGAGGCTGTCCCTTCGGGTGAGTGCCTGGAATGTCCTTTCCATAAGAGAGGATGATCACCTGTCTCTGTTATCATCTGAGCTCAAGCGTTTAACCCGAACACCTTTTGCTTCGTGTGCTTGTGGCAACAAAAAATTAAATAATAAATAATTGATCTTTACACGTGTTTTCCACCAGGAGAGGAACCCGTCTCCTCCCTGACGAATTTAATCAAATGACAGCACGTTGTACTCACAAACATCCTGCTCTATTCACTCTATCATTTTCCCGGGGTCATCTTCCCTCTGATTGGAAGTCAGCTGACATCATCTTCATTAACCATCCTTACTGAACAATGTTCAGGGGCCACTAGCCTGCGATGGACCCACGTCGATCTGCAGTCACTTCGATATCGATAAATACAATTGTTTTTTTTGAATGAAAAGTTTCATTCACATCACAGCAGGAAAGCCGAGAGGTACGCATGCTCGCTCTCAGCACTGCAGCCTGGGTTCGAGTCCCGACCCAGCTATAAACTGTCACCCCGGAGTTTCACAGTCAGGGTGATTCATCAATGTGTGTGTGTGTGTGTGTGTGTGTGTGTGTGTGTGTGTGTGTGTGTGTGTGTGTGTGTGTGTGTGTGTGTGTGTGTGTGTGTGTGTGTGTGTGTGTGTGTGTGTGTGTGCTGTTGAACTGGACGTCACATCTACCGGAGTGCCTCCCCCCTCTGCGCTCTCCCACCCTCCTCTCTCCATGTTCAGTGGACTGGAGCATGTATGAATCAGATTCGGAGTGAGTCGACCGGAGGGGTCCCGGGTTCCAAACCCCTTTTTCCCCCGGGGCTTCTGGGTTCCAACCCCCGTTTTTCCCTGGGGCTTCAAACCCCTTTTTCCCCTGGGGGTCCCGCATTCCAAACCCCTTTGTTTTTATTGTGTATACCTTGTCGAGGCTCATATGAGAGTCAACACACAACACACAGCAAAGGGGGGGGGGATGAGACAAGAGGGTGGGAGTGGGAAAGACAAAACAGTGGGGAACACAGACATTAGATTTGTGGAAGGAGGAAGGATGGGGCGGGGAACAGAGACGTAAGGAGATCTGTTGAAGGATTGGGTGGAGAACATGGGGAATACAAGATGGACATTACAGGGACTTTCAGGAAGGACAGCAAGGAATTTGAATGAGGTGGGCTTGGGTGGATTAACGGGGGTAGAAAAGATCGAGGATTTGGATGGGGAATGATAAGAGGTGGTGGTGAACAGCTGTTTTGAAGGCCTGGGGGGAAGAAAGGGATTGAATAAAGTGAGGGAGTTTATTCCAAAGGAGGTGAAAAAAAAGAATGAAAGAGTGAAGATGAGCAGTCATTCATGATTTTGGTAGTTTTACCAGAGGGGGTTGTTGGCGGACCTTGAGCGCCCTTCGGAAATGTGGTGGGGACAAATCGCAGAGAGAGCAGGGGTGGGGCGAAGCTGTAGAGGAGACGGTAAAAGACAGAAAGACCACCGACCAGCCTGCGGTGAGAGAGTGAGAGGCCCAAAGACTCAGCCTCATCGCGGGAGATGCCAATGATCCGAAATGCCTTGGTTTGCACAGCGTGAAGCCGAGAAAGGTGGGAGGCCGGAGCACCAGCCCAGAGGGGAGAGCAATCCTCCATCAGGCTGTAGACGAAAGCTTTGTAAGTGGTCAGGAGCTCAGGTGGGCCGAGGAAGGACTTCGCACGATGGAAGATACCCAGTCAGCGACTGGCTTTGGAGGCGATGCTTGAAATGTGGCTTTCCCAGGAAAGGTCATGGCAGAGAGTGAGACCCAGAAGCTTGAAAGAAAGGACTTCTTCCAGAGGATGGTTGAGAAAGTGGATGGGGTTTTTTTTATAAACGGTCCTTTCGGAGAGACATAGTGAGAGTGTGAGATTTGTCCGGATTGAAAGACATGTTCCACGTGTTGGACCAGTTTGTGATTTTTCCCAGATCTGCAGTGAGCGAAGAAGCTGCTGCATGCCGTTCTGAGGGATGGCAGATGGTACGGCAGACGGTGGAACATGATTCTGCCACCACCAGGCTTCACAGTTGGTATGGTGTCCTTTGGCTGATGTGCTTTGTTGGGTTTGCAGCAAATATAGCGTTTTGCATTTTTCCATAAGTTCCATCAGACCACAAAACTTTTTTTCACATGGCTTTGGAATCTCTCGAGTGTTTTTTTTGTGCACATCAAACAGGACTCAAGGTGGGCTTTTTGTGTAATGGCTTCCTTCCTGCCACCTGACCGGAGAGCCAAGACTTGTGGAGTGCTTGGGATATTGTTGTCACATGCACACCAGTAATCAGTCCTTGCCATGAAGCCCTGTCGCTCTTTCAAAGTTGCCATTGGCCTCTTGGTGGCCTCTGATCAGTCTCCTTGCTTGGTCATCCAGTTTGGAGGGACGGCCTGATCTCGGCAAGGTGTTGGTGGTACCATACGCTTTCCATTTCTCAATAATGACGATCTTGACTGTGCTCTAAGGAATATTCAACTCCTTTGAAATATTTTTATAGCCATCCCCTGATCTGTGCCTTTCCACAACTTTATCCCGGAGGTCTTTTGAAAGCTCTTCGGTGCTCATGGTTGAGCATTTGCTGTGAAATGCACGACCCAGCAGTGGAATCCCACAGGGACGGCTGATTTTATTGTGACATCATCAGAATCACAATTTAAGCAGGTGGAGGTCAATTAACCTGGGGTGTGATTTTGAAGGTGATTGGTTCCACCTGAGCTAGTTTACAATCGCGATTATAATGGGGTGGACACTTATCCAACCAAGATATTCCAGTCTTGTGTTTTTCATTAATTTTCTCAAATTTGAAGAATTTGTTTTTTCACTTGGAAGTTGTGGGTTCCAATGTGTAAATAACGGTGTAAAAGTCTGATTTAATGTATTCAATTCCAGATTATACGGCATCAAAAGGTGAAAATTTTGAAACGGGGTGTAGACTTTCTAAAGACACGGTACTCTGACTCGTTCTCCATCCCTTGTTAACATGACATCTTCCAAGACACTGCAAAGTGCCTTCTTTGTCTCTCCCCAACTCTTTCCAGATCACTTCACAATCTTCCTGCTCTTTTGTCGTTCTCCCAGTTGTCGGTGTATATTTGTTGATGTGTCTTTTTGTATTTTTCATTTCTCTTCTTTGCAATCGATGGCGCTGGATTTTCTGTTATTTCCATCCCATGTGTGGCATCATATACTCGCACCTGTTCCTGGAATTTTTTTGCTTTGACTTTGATGTATTCTTTGATGTCGAGATGCAGATGATGGATGATTAAACGCTTTGTTGCACACAGAACAACTGAAGTGTTTCTCTCCGGTGTGTATTCTTTGATGTCTATGTAAGTTTGATGACTGATTAAACGCTTTGTTACACAAAGAACAATTGAAGCGTTTCTCTCCGGTGTGTATTCTTTGATGTGCATAAAGATTTGATGAATGATTAAATGATTTGTTGCACACAGAACAATTGTAAGGTTTCTCTCCAGTGTGTAATCTTTGATGTCCAGATAAAGTTGATGGATGAGTGAAGGCCTTGTTGCACACAGAACACTTGTATGGTTTCTCTCGGGTGTGTATTCTTTGATGGCCAGATAAAGTTGATGGATGATAAAAGGCTTTGTTACACAAAGAACAATTGAAGGGTTTCTTTCCAGTGTGTATTCTTTGATGTTTATAAAAGTTAGATAAATGATTGAACACTTTGTTACACACAGAACAATTATAAGGTTTCTCTCTGGTGTGTATTCTTTGATGTATCAATGCAGTTGATGAATGATTAAACGCTTTGTTGCACACACAGCACTTGTAAGGTCTCTCTTCAGTGTGTATTCTTTGATGTGTATTCAAGTGTGATGACTGATTAAATGCTTTGTTGCAAACAGAACACTTGTGAGGTTTCTCCCCCGAATGTATTTTTTGATGACGATATAAATTTGATGAAGAACAAAAAGCCTTCCGGCATTGTGAACACTTGTAGGATTTCTCACCGGTGTGCAACGTTTGATGCGTCAACAGATATGAAGAAGAAGCAAATCCCTTCTCACACACAGTGCACCTGTATGACGTCTCACCTGTGCATATTTCAACACATCCTTTTAAACACGATGAGGAGGTGAAGTCTTTGTTGGAAACAGCAAAATTGTTTGTCGTCTCACTTATTTGGCTCTTCTGTTGCAAGACAATGATACACCTGTCGTAGTTGTTGTTTGTAGACACACCCCTACACTTGTCAACATCCTGACAAAAAGTCTCTGTCAAGTGATGATCGAAAGAAACTTCTTTGTCCAATGACGAGGAACAGTTGACACTTGACTTTTCAATTTTTTTCTCTGCAAATTAACAATGGAGCAAAAACATCAATAAATCACTTTTTACAACTTGAGCAGCACTCGTATAGCACAAAGTCTCACCCTGCATGTTCATTCTGAACAAAATTACCATGATTAACTGATCACCCCACTATTATGGCCACTACTATCATGGCCCACATGCTCGTACCATCCATGCACCCAATTATATCACATTGTTTCTTGGAATGGGTTATGAACGTCAAAAAATTAATTATTCACTCACGTCTTGTCATAGATCAGATAAATGAAGTTTCAGATTTTTCAGAGAAGGATTTCAATTAAACCAATCATGGCTGGAAGAAGACCACTGATGACGTCGTCATTAACACACTATACACCCCATGGGGAGTTGATAACATATGCAAAGATTCAATTATTTTCGTTGAGTGGTTTCAGTAAAATTATATTCAAATTTTCCCTTTAATTCAATATGGCTGCCACACCATGTGACATATGACGACAATGTTAACAATAAAAACATTCTCCTCTTGTGTTTAAAATTTTGCATCGATCGGACAAGCGGAAACAGAGAAATCCATTTTTAAAGTGAAAATATGAAGACGTGGACACATAGACAGACAGACACAAACGCACACAGACACACTGAACACACTGGACAAATACAACAGTTCAGGAAAGGAAAGAGAAACCCAAAACTGAAAAAGAGAATTCAAAATGTAAAAAACAAAAATAAAATTGGAGGCAAAAACCTCGAGTGCTTGGGTGTTGAAAACAAACTCAATCTGGCAATGATAGCAAGAAAGATAAAAAAATAATAAATAAAAACCACCACTGTATGAGGAAGCAAACAACAGGAGAAAACAAAAACAGAATGCGTGAACTCCCCCTGAAAAAGAAAAGTTGGCGAAACATTCTGGGAAGGAATTCATGGAGATCGAAAGGAACATCACAAGGAAGCAGAATGTATCGTGGACTTGGAAAAGAAGAAGCACCATGAAGGTCGAGCAAATGTCCCCAGGTATTATTGATGAAGAAATAAATAACTAAAAACAACTTCAAACTAGAGGGGGAGCACTCGGAAGAGTGCAAAACCTCCACTGCCAATCCTGCTGGGTCACTTAAGTGAACCTGATATCCTATTCATTGTCGGTCAAAACGGATCAGACTCCACTGAACCACGATTGAATAAACTAAACCAGATCGACGCGCATGTAGAAATGCCAAAAAAAAAAATCGAAATTTTTATGAAAAAAAAAGGTGCGTTTTTTTTTTCTCTGACAAATTTTTTTGGGGGGTTGGAAACACTTAAAACATGAAGAAATGCAAAAAGAATTCAAATATTTTTAAAATAAAATGAAATTTTTTTGAAAAAAGTTGCAAATTTTTTTTTTCTTTCTAACAAAATATTTTTTTTTGGTTGGAAATCACTGAAAACATGTAGAAATGCAAAAACAAAAATTCAAATATTTTTTTCAAAATGGCCGCCATAGCGGCCATATTGGACTTTGGCCCAAGTCCAAAATATAATGGCATGATCCTTGGACCATACCTAACCCCCCCACCAAGTTTCGTCAAAATCCGTCCAGGAGTTTTTCCGTAATACTGTTCAGAAACAAACAAACAAACAAATAAACCAATGTCACCCGCAGGGTGACCCGTATCTTGCCAAAAGGTGACCACGTGTGACTTCTATGAGGTCACACTGAGGTGAACAGAGCTGCTATCCACCAGGAGCGACTCCTTGAGGAATATCTGCCTACGAGAGATTCCGATGAGAATCGTTCTGCAGAGTAACCATGAAAAATATGCGTTTGCCTCATAATGTCACCAAATGACGTCATAATGTCTCAAGCTTGACAAATCTAGAAAGCACTCATCGAGGTGTTCAATTTGAGGTACTACACGATATGGTTCCTAAAACTTGAAAATTTGACCTTGGGGTCAAATGTGTTTGACCTGAGGCGCTAACCATGAAGGTCGAGGCCAATCGCCACCAAAAATTAATCAGCTGAGCGCCAGACCATGAACTATATTCCCATGAAGTTTGAAGACGATCCGATCAAAATTACTCAAAAAATAAGGGTTTCGTCGACTCCCCTGATTTGTGACAAAGTGACCTTGACCTTTGACCTTGGCCTTCAACATTTTATGCGCTGAAAGGGACCTCTATAGGACTCTGATATGGGAAGTTACAAAAATTTCCAATGATAACTGTGCTCTGCAGAATTTTTTATATGTGATTACAGACAAAATAAATAAATAAATAAGTAAAAAAACATACAAGCTGACGAACATAGTGTTACGGCTGTGGAAATTCGCATTACACCATGAAGGGCCCGTAGGTGAGATATCTCTAAGTACATGTGTAGTTAGCCCCAAATCCGTTGTCTGGAGGGAATTTATGTGATTCATTCGGGCTGCGACGCTTTGAGATAGCCGTTTTTCTGTTCTATCTTTATTTTGAACCAACCACGTCTAAACCGCCATCACACAAAAACCACCTTAACCACCACGTCAGCCATCGTCACCAACTAGAACCACGCTCCAACCCTCAGACAACAACAACAACAACGCCAACAGCCACGACCTTTACCTTCACAACTCAATCCCGCAAACATCGCATCACCGTCATTCCCAAACGGCACCATAACCATCAAACCACCACCGATAAATCCTCCACCACCCTCACCTCTCTCCTTCTACGGCCATTCCTGCACCACCTGTGAACACTGAGCGTCGGGCTGTCTTGGGCTCGTTTGGCGATATGCACCAAGCCGCGAGTGCAAATAGCGGCCTTTCCGAGGAAAACTCGGATCACAAACGCTACATGCCCACTTTCCTCCGTCCAATTAGCAAGCGCGGAGTGGCTTGGCCCCGCATCCAGGCGCGTCTGTGTGAAATCCATATATGCAAATTCTGGGATCAGGGGAGGTTCACGCCCACTTTTCCTCCGTCCAATTGGCGAGCGTGGCTCCGTCCCCGAGGTCTTCCTGATCCGAATATTTGCATATTGTTTTCTCCTGCCGGCCTATAAAACGGCGAGCGCAAGGCGAATCGTAGCAGAGTGTGGCAGTAGCAGTGTGTGTCGGCAGGGCAGAGTGAGTCGAGTCATCGGTGTGGCAGCGAGTTGGGTTCTGCAGTCGGCTGAGGAGAGTTGCGGGAAGAGGCAAAGGAGCTCGGGTCCGAGGCGAGAAGGACGGCGGTCGGCAACGAGGTCGCGGTGTGAGATCGCTCGTCGCGGGAACCAAGCCAGCCAGCCATTCTCCTCCCCCAGGGCATCAACAATTCCCCCTTTCCCCCGCGCTGAGATAGTGCAAAAAGGGGGCCCCGTTCCCACCCCACTCAAAACGTCGTGCCAACGAAACTCGCCAAGGAGCACGGAGTCGGGGCACAGCCACGTGGCCACATCTGCGGCTCGTCCGCCAACGCGTCACGAGGACGCGGGTAGGACCCCCCCGGTCTCGCGGACCTGGCCGCTCCTTCAGGTCATGCGCGCATATTGGCCTACAGGCCCGTCTGCCCCCTTGTCTCTGAGGGTGGCTTCTTTCCTTTGCTTTTGAGTAAATGTGTGTTGGCGCTGTCTGTAAAGTCGAACTGTATTTGTGTTGCCGTGTGTACGCGTATTCGGTAGTAACTCTGCGACATTGTTTCTTTTGTTTTAACTGCTATATGTGCATTTTGACTGTTTGGCTGTATATGTGTGCTTTCCGTGTGTCGCGTAATAAATGTGCATTGTGTGAACTGTTTTCCCGTTTCGCTTCGTCTTTTCTTTATTGACCCTCCATCCTGCTTCACGTAAAGGGTTCGTAGTGGGCTTAATACGCCCGGTAATTAATCTGAACCGTCCAGGTCGGCGATAACACCGCTCGGTTATCCCGATAGCACGGAACGGGCCGCCCAAGTGGCCCGTGTCCGGAGTCGACCTGTGGCGAGGTGCGATCGCCCGGTTGACCATTCGCGCAGGTATTTAGGTAGATCGAATTTGGCGAACAACCCTATCCTACGCGGGTAGGCAATTGGCACGATCGTGGTGAGGTTAAACCCCCACCCGTGACTAGCTCCCGGCGTTGGTCCGAGAGGGTCACGACTGAATTGTCCGTCCGGTGGGCGACGTGCCGCGATTCGAGTCACGTGGCCATCCGCACGCCGGCGGGCACGAATTCGCAACAATATATTATATTTTCACACTTTCCTCAATTAAAAGAGGTTATATGATAAACTATAAATTATTAATTAGTCAGGTGCTCATGAGAGTTCAAGTCCCTGATCCTCAGTGATGGGTAATGTTGTTAAACGTGTCCTTTATGATCCATCCATGAAGACCACACTCTGTACAGAGAGAGCATCAGTGCTGCTCCAGCAGTTACCTGGGTTATTGGACATAATTCTGGACAGGTGACCACTCTGACACAGGATACTCGAACGGCTCAATCATCCCAGCAAGCTGGTATCACTTTGCCAACCTCAGAAGCATGGCAAGCTGAGTCAACCCGACCTGGTATTAATTAAACAGCCAAGTGTGATTTGAACTCAGGACCCGAGGAAACCAAGCCCACCACCCCAACCATTAAACCAACACCAGGTATACTTTTATTATATTTTATCAAAACAGATAAACAGAGTCGGTACAAACAGACCTATCCCGTGACAATGGTTTCATAACAGTTCTTCCAGCAGATCAAAGGTCAAGGTCACAGCTTCAGGTCAAAATTTCGTGAAAAAATTTTTTTGGGGTCAAACTTTGACCTTGAACTTGTGACTTCCATCCATCAAGCAGAATTAATTAGTTTCCTGGTAAACTCTCACCAACTCTGCTTTACAAACAGCCGACTGGTTTAGTGGAAACTAAGTTTACCCTTTACATCTTTAAATATAACATTGAACATAATTTGGCCTTAAATAAGGTTGTTCCAGGACGAGCTATAAACTCCCAACCTGGTGATACACAGGGAAGGTGTTGCATCAGTGAGCATACCTTCCTCTAAAAGCAAAGGTAAGTCTCTTGTCTTTTCATCCAGTGATTCCTTGAGGACATTAAATATGCCACTGCAGTCCTCAAGAACAGGCCATTGTGTGCCGCTGCAGAGGCCCATCATCACAAGTAAATCTTCATCTGATTTGTTGGAAACGAGATTAAAGAGGAATCGAATGATGAATGAAGTGATGAGGTATAAAATGATGTTATACATGCACAAGAGGGAGGGTAACATGTCATGGATGGGATTTTCATTCACAATTCAATTCCCGCTTCGCTCCAGACATCGTGACATTCACGAAATCAATGAGTTCCTGTTTTAGTACACAGCACGGATCAGCACGGGAAACACAAGTTCTCGGTACGGAATGAACGTCACGTACCGGGTCTGGACCCCTTGTCCTCGGGTGAACCGCCCACGGACCCGCCGTCTTCCGGATAACCTCCTGGACCGACCACGTATCCTCCATCGGAGCCGCTCGTGGATCCCGGGGTGTTCTCTCTGAGATCTCGGGTCATGGTGGACCGCACGTCGTGTCTGGTGAAGCACGGTACGCTGTGGTAAGCGAGTGAAGAGCGCGAGCTGTTTGGGGAAAAAGCGAATCGCGAGATCGCGGTGTCTGATTGGTTCCCGCCACATCATGTGTCCATCATTTAAAATAAATACAAAGATTGAACGTTTCGTTTTAACGGATTGTTTGTGTTTCAGATTATGTTGTGTAAGTGAAAATCGAGTCCGAGTTCGTCGATGATTATTCCCTCGATACGAATCAACGTTCATTACCTTCGCAAACTTTGTTGCGAAGGTTATGTTTTGATCGCAGTGTATTTATTTATTTACTTGTGAATATGTGTGTTTGTTTGTTTGTTTGTTATTCGCATAACTCCAAAAGTATTGAACTGAATCGCAGCAAATTTGGTGGGATGATTGGTTATTAGATTTTGGGAGCGATCGGGTCAAAGGTCAAGGTTATGAAAAGGTCAAAATCGTCTTTTTACCATAGCGCGGTCAATTTGTATTCAATTTGCATGCAACTAATGCCAAAATGTTCAGAATTCAATGCCCCATCTTGTGATATGTGACATGACACAATGACGTAATAACCCTTTTTCGCGGTTTGGAGTCAAAGGTCAGGGGGGTCACGACATTGCAAAATGTGCGGTTTTAGTCATAACACGGTCCATTCTTATCCGATTTGCATGAAACCAACACCAAAATGTTGACTGTTCTGTTCCCCACACTCTAATACCAATTACAAAATTAAGAGTACAAAGGTCAAGGTCGAGGTCATGAAAAGGTCAAAATCGTCATTTTGCCATAGTGCGGTCGATTTTTATCCAATTTGCATGCAACCAATGCCAAAATGTTGTGAATTCAAAGCCCAATCTTGAGATATACGATATGTCACAATGACGTCATTACCTTTGTTTGCGGTTTGGGTCAAAGGTCAGGGGGGTCAACGACCTTTATTATCATAACGCGCTCAATTCTTTTCCAATTTGCATGTAAGTAGATTCAAAATGTTTAGAATTCAATTCCCTATCCTATGATGGATAATATTTGACAGTGATTTTATTGGTGAGTTTAAAGCATTGGGGGGGGGGGGGTGGGGTGTCACTGAACTCACAAAATGTGCATACCTTAGTGGCACGTACGCACACTAAACAAAAAATGTTCCTTTTTATAAATTAGGAGCCAGTTGACGTTTTACTTTTGGATTGCGCAACCACAACCAGCTGATGTCAACCATTCTAAAAAAAGCACAATCACCTGATGTATGCTTCAAATGTGTCATTCTTATGTGCCATGATGCTTTCGGCTGTTGGTGCAATTTGAAGATATTAAAAGATAAAAGATATGCACATTTTATCGTTGTAAGGATGCAGGTAATAAAAACGGATTTGCAGGCAAAAACATAGTTCTCTCCATGCAAACCAATGGGACTTTGGCACCAGGAGAGGCGTATTTCACAACTTATAGTTCTATTTATCGAAAGTACTTCAACCCCCTATCGTGCAACAAGCTCATGTCATACGCTCTACATATAGTACACACAGCTGAATTTGTACTTTCAGATGTCATACTTTCTGAAAATGAATGTTTGTTTGTTCACAATAAATAACTTATTTAGAAAAACAGAAACTCGTGTGTGCTAAATGCCCCGAAAATGCCAGAAAATAATTTCTTATAATGTGACCATCTGTCATCAGATTGACTTGACTCCGACACCCAAAAAGGTCAGGGAGTTCATACACAAATTGTACAATGTACGTGAATCAGTGTCAAACACCTTTCCATAAGAGAGGATGATCACCTGTCTCTGTTATCATCTGAGCTCAAGCGTTTAACCCGAACACCTTTCGCTTCGTGTGCTTGTGGCAACAAAAAAATTAAATAATAAATAATTGATCTTTACACGTGTTTTCCACCAGGAGAGGAATCCGTCTCCTCCCTGACGGATTTAATCAAATGACAGTACGTTGTACTTACAAACATCCTGCTCTATTCACTCTATCATTTTCCCAGGGTCATCTTCCTTCTGATTGGAAGTCAGCTGACATCATCTTCATTAACCATCCTTACTGAACAACGTTCAGGGGCCACTCACCTGCGATGGACCCCGTCGGTCTGCGGTCACATCGACATCGATATTTTCAATTATTTTTTTAAAAAATGAAACTTTTCATTCACATCACAGCAGGAAAGCGAGAGGTTTGCATGCTCGCTCTAAGCAATCTAGCCTGGGTTCGAGTCCCGACCCAGCTATAAACTGTCACCCCGGTGTTTCACGGTCAGGGTTATTCATCAATGTGGGTTTGTGTGCTGTTAAACTGGACGTCACATCCACCGGATGTGACGTCACATCCACCGTCACATCCCCCCACCCTCCTCTCTCCCTCTACAGTCTACACTCTCCCCCTCCCTCCACCCTCAATGTTGAGTGAATAATATCCTGTAGACTGTAGAGCGCATGGTAGTTGTAGTTTTGAAGAATTTATGGATTTGGAATGGTCACATTGAGATTGCATTCTTGAATTGTCATAGTTTGTGGTGTGAGGGGCGAATGTGCTTATATGGTCACCATGAAAACTGATGACGTCAGGCATTTGCGTTTGCCGATTATGTGGAGCGCTTCGAAAATAAATGAGTGGGTTCTGATGGTAAGTCAAGGTGATGATGGTTTAGTGGTGGTGATGGTTGATTGGTGATGGTAAGTAATAATGGTTTTGATGGTGGTGGTTGATAAACGATGCTTGATGATCATGGTAAGTTCGAATGGTGAGTCTGGTGAAGTACCTGTTGTTCCGGCGGTTACCTGGTGCGATGAGTCTGTGCTATTCCAGAGAACTGTGCCAGGTGTTGTCAGTTCCTGCTGTTCTTGAGAACACCTGGTTCGTCAGTCAGTATCTGCTGCTCCGGAGAACACCTGGTTCGTCAGTTCCTGCCGTTCTTGATGTTGTTGGTACAGTACATAGATTCAGGAGTGGCAGGTGAGCTCGATTGGTCGACAGCCCCCTTCGGAGCGTGAACCCTCTTCCGATCACAATGAAGGTCGTCTGTCCTGTTTGCGCACCTGGATTTGTGGACCTCATTTCGTTCCGAGAACATTTTGAACATACCTGTTCATTCATGAACTTTTTCAATACATGAGATTCAACTCATATTTCCGAATTCTTATTTAATTAATATCATTGTCGTTTATTAATCTCATGTCGTCATGTCACCCTCCCCCCACCACCCCCCAACCCCCAATCCCCTCCACGCTTCTCTTGTCAGGTCAGGTATGGGAGCATGTGCCAGAACAACGCGTCGCTGCGTCCACTTTCCGCCGGTACTCCAGGGGCCTCCGTCTGGCCATCCCCCAGGCAGATGCCAGGCCCATCCCCATCTCCTTGAGATGATGGTCAACCTGCTGCAACCATGAGGCACGTGGTCGGCCCACTGGCCTCCTCCACTCATGAGACTCCCTCGCTGGGAGAATCTGGTGAGCAGGATCAGCGTCAGGAAAACGAGCCACATGTCCATACAGCCGCAGCTGACGCTCACGGACTATGCAGGTAACAAATCTCATCCGAGTCTCTCTCAGCAACCGCTCGTTGGACACAAAATCCGACCAGCGATAGCCAAGGATTCTTCGAAGAGACCTGGTACCAAAGGAATTAAGTCTCCGTCTCAGATCCTTGGTCAAAGTCCAAGTCTCGCACCCATAGAGCAAGACTGGAAGTACCAAGGACCTGAAGACTCGGACTTTCGTCCTCCCGCACAGGTACCGGCAGCGCCACACCCCATGATCCAGTGAATCCATGACTCCCCAGGCCCGACCCAGACGTCTATTGACCTCCGGCTCACAACCTGCGGAGACATGAATATCACTGCCAAGGTAAGTGAATCCATCCACGACCTCAACATCCTCACCACAACAGACACAGACAGGACAGCAGCATCCAAGATGTCACCGAAAGCCTGGATCTTAGTTTTGACCCAAGAAATCCATAATCCCAACGGCTCCGACTCCTCATTCAGCACCTCGAGGGCCCCCAAGAGGATGTCTAAAGTCTCCGCAAAGATGACTGCATCATCTGCAAAATCAAGGTCCGAGATCTTGACATTGCCAAGCGATGCACCGCAACTTGATCTCTCTGACATCCTCCCAAAAATCCAGTCCATACAAGTGCTGAAAAGTGTGGGGGCAAGTACACATCCCTGATGAACTCCAGTAACAACTGGAAATAAGTCAGAGGTGGTACCACCACACTTCACAGCACTCTCAGTACCAGAGTAGAGTTCAGACATCAGATCGATCAGTTTCGGTGGCACCCCACGAAGACCAAGAATCCTCCAGAGGACATCCCGATTCACTGAATCGAACGCTTTACAGAGATCAACATAGGCTGCAAGCAGCCCCTGCCGAAACTCTCGTCTGCGTTCGGTGAGGACACGGAGTGCAAGGATACGGTCAATCGTTGACCTCTTTGGTGTAAAGCCTGACTGCTCTGGACGCTGGTGCTCAAGCAGATGGTGGCGAACCCTATCAAGAATTATCCGAGCAAAGACCTTGCCCGGCACTGAGAGCAGCGTCACCCCTCGGTAGTTGTTGCAGTCTTGGCGATAACCCTTCCCTTTCCAGAGAGGGACAACAAGGCCCCTCTTCCAGTCAGTTGGGATGATGCCTGTGTTCCAGGCAGAGCACAAAACTGCATGCAACGACACGAGTGCAGCATTTCCACCAGCCTTGAGAAGTTCAGCATGGATGCCACAGATCCCTGGAGCTTTGCCCCATTTCAACTGGTTCACCGCAGCCCGTGTTTCCACAAGCGATGGTGGACCACAGTTGATTTGAGGGTCAGCGACAGGGATTGTAACACCCTTGACGTCCAACTCGACAGCTGGGGGATCAGCCTGGTACAACCGCTCAAAGTAACCGGCCCAGCGGGCCTTCACTTCAGACTCCTCTGTCAAGAGCCTACCACTCTCTGCTCGAACTGCAGTGCTCCGAGGGATGGGCTTGGATGAACGTAATGCGCGAATTCCCCTGTAAGCGGGACGAGAATCACCTGTCCACAGGTGATGCTCTACCCCCTCACAGATTCCTCGCACATAGGCCTCCTTGTCCACCCTCAGTGCACTTATACAGTTTTACGCCTCAGCTCCCTGAACAGCTCAGCTCTGCCATTCAGCCTGGCCCTGCGACTCTGGTTAATGGTATCCAGTGTCCCTTGAGAGACAAAATTCTTCTTTGCCCTGCGGTGAACTCCAAGGCATCCACCGGCAACATCAAGGACGGTGGTCTTGAAGGTGCTCCACAACTCTTCAGGACCCCCCAAAGCACCCAGACCCCCCAAGTGTCCACTCAGCCTGTTCGCAAACTCCTCAGCTACTCTCTCATCCCTGAGCTTGGCAACATCCAGCCTAGGCTGGGATGGTACCATTCTCCAGGATTTAAGGTGCAGCTTTAGAGTTGCTACAACAAGCCTGTGGTCAGTATTGAGGAACTGAGCACTCCGGTGGACCCTGCAGTTCTGGATCATCCTCCAACGACCGTCAATGAGGACATGGTCAATCTCCTTTGCCACACCGCCAGCGTTGGAATACCAAGTCCAGCGATGAGCTTGCGGGCGCTGAAACCATGAACCAGCCACCCTAAGTCCATGACTTCTTGCAAAGTCAAGGAACTTAGTGCTATTCTGGTTCATAGTTGCTGACCCATGGGGACCAACACACACCTCATAACCATCCCTATCAGTTCCAGTCGATGCATTGAAATCCCCCAAGACTAGAAGTGTATCTCGTCTGGGGCACTGATCAACCACAGACTCCAGTGTGGCGTAGAATGTGTCCTTCACGGTGAGATCACTCGCCTCAGTCGGAGCATAAATAGAGACCAGGGAAATGGCACCTAAGGAGTGACGAATCCTTAATCTCATAATACGCTCGTTGACCGGTGTTACCTCAATTATCATTGGGGTCAGCTTATTGGACACAGCTACAGCAACTCCTTGGGTATGGTAACCATCAGAGCGACCAGACCAATAGTAGGTGTAACCACCCACCATTATCTCGCCGCAATCCGGTCTCCGAACCTCAGAGAGAGCTGCAATCCCGATGTCCAAACGCTTGAGCTCAGATGATAACAGAGACAGGTGATCATCCTCTCTTAGGGATAGGACATTCCAGGCACCCACCCGAAGGGACCGCCTCAGGTTAACCCAAGGAGACCGCCGTCTGGTGGACGACACCTCAGCACCACTCCGACACACTCTCCCGCAATCTGACCCAGGGATGATACCCCGTGGTTTCCCTCCTATCAAAGATTGGGGGTCCCGAAGGCTTTGCCCCAATCCCGTCATCCGGTGAGCTGCCCTGCGAAGGGAAGCTGCACAGGAGGTACTCCCACGGAGTGGGTTTTCAGATTTTTTTGCGTTTTTGCGTTTTGCGGAATGAAGCGTTTTACGGTGGCCGGAGTGCAAATCCTGCCACCAACCTCCTAATAAGAAGTAGCCCAACTGCAGGAGGACGTCCGCAGACACAGTTGGGCACTAGATATGGATGGCCGTTGGCTCACAAGGAGCTCCTCCGCCCTTTGACAGGTTTTGTTTTTAATCCTGCTGGGTGTCCATATCCAAACACCCCCCTCACCACAAAACCTGGTGGGGGAGACGGTTTAGTCGCCGACAACCCGACCATGGAACAGGTTAGTACAGGTTTACATGGTACCTGTAGCAGGTCACAGATCGAACCTGACCTGACTAAGAGGACCTGACTAAGACCTGACCTGACCTGACTTCTCTTGTAACTCCCCCCATCCCCTCCACCCACTCTTCCCTTCTCTTGTAACTCTTCAACAGTCTGGTTACTCGAGCGATACCTCCCAAAGTGGTGTTTTATCCTTCCTTGTTCGAGGAAAGAGAAAATGTGTTTCACGTTCAAGAACGAATCAATGAATGAACTGGAGGGGGAGCACTTGGAAGAGTGCAAAATCTCCGCCACCAATACTGCTGGGTCAGTCAAGTGAACCTGATATCCTATTCATTCAATTTGACGTCAACAGTGCTCACAGAGTTATAGTTTGCAACTTTCCCTTTTACTTTTAACTTTTACATACTTAATTCATTCGTCATAACCAGATTCCTTGAGACAGAAATTGATTTTACGTGGGTATATCCACCTGAAGTTCCAAAATCAGCGGCAATTATAATTTTGGCATGTTTTTTGTTGGAAATCACTCATAACATGTAGAAATGCAAAAAAAAAAAAAAAATCGAAATTTTGTTGAAAAAAAAGTTGCAAAATCTTTTTTTTTCTCTAACAATTTTTTTTTGGGGAGGGTGGAAATCACTCAAAACATGTAGAAATGCAAAAAAAATCAAATATTTTTTCAAAATGGCCAAAACGGATCACACTCTACTGAACCACGATTGAATAAACTAAACTAGATCGACACGCATGTAGAAATGCCAAAAAAAAAAAAAATCGAAATATTTTTGAAAAAAAAGGTGCAAAATTTCTTTTTTTTTCCTGTAACAAATTTTTTTGGGGTGGAAATCACTCAAAACATGTAGAAATGCAAAAAAAATCAAATATTTTTTCAAAATGGCCAAAACGGATCACACTCTACTGAACCACGATTGAATAAACTAAACTAGATCGACGCGCATGTAGAAATGCCAAAAAAAAAAAATCGAAATTTTTTTGAAAAAAAAGTTGCAAAATCTTTTTTTTTCTCTTACAATTTTTTTGGGGGGAGGGTGGAAATCACTCGAAACATGTAGAAATGCAAAAACAAAAATTCAAATATTTTTTCAAAATTGCCACCATAGCGGCCATATTGAACTTTGGACCAAGTCCAAAATCGAATGGCATGATCCTTGGACCATACCTAATCCCCCCACCAAGTTTTGTCGAAATCCGTCGAGGAGTTTTTCCGTAATACTGTTCACAAACAAACAGAAAGGGGTGAAAACATTCCCTTTATTCATTTTCTGTGAGTGATTGTCATTGTTTGGCATATTTTTGTTGCAGTCAACCATTTTGCTTTCCCAAGGAGGCCACAGGACCTCGGCTGCTTGAGAGGGGTTACTGATGACACTTAGAGGAGTCGTGCCAAAAGGTATGTGCCAGAGTTGTGTTTCCGCCTGCTCGCTTTCTCCTCTCTGGTTTGCTTAATGGCTTGCCATCGCTCGGAGTCACCCACAGGGGAGTTATCCACGAACAAACTCTTCTCACCAGTGTGAGTTAGTGTGTGGAATTTCAAGATTGATAACTGATTAAGAAATTTAGAACACACGGAACACTTGTGCAACTTATCCCCAGTGTGAGTTCGTTTGTGTCTAGTCAAGGTTGATAACTGACTAAAATCCTTAGAACACACAGAACATTTGTACACCTTCTCCCCAATGTGAGTTAATTTATGGTTATTCAAGTTTGATGAGTAACTAAAATCCTTAGAACTCACTGAACACGTGTGCAGTTTCTCCCCAGTGTGAGTTCGGTTGTTGTTCTCCCGTTGGTTGGAATGATGATTGAAATGATCTTCTTCGTTGAAGAACTGTGCAGAGTTGGTGAACGAAACGGTTTTCATTTCTTTCTCTGCAAAGAAAAAGGAACCGCCAAAACGAGTTAGATCAAGATGTGGTTACTGCAAAGGATTGTGGGATATAATCAGTGTCAGGTTAATTCAATGTTGGGGAAGTGAGACTTTATTTCTAAAGGAAAGAGAAATCGATGTTGCTCGTTTAACATGTTTGATGATTGCCAACAACCAACCAGCAAGATGAACTGAGATGATTGTTGAAAAACAGAACAAGAAAAACCGATCAGATATTGCAACCCTCGCCAGGACTCGTGTTGTGTGGTGCTGCGAAGACTTTATAAGTCATGACTGATGACTGAGCTGGCAGTGATGACTTGATAACCACCAAAACGTCCCGCTTTGATTGGACACCTGACTGACCCTCGAGTTTTTTTTTATTAATATTCAGCTGAATTCAGAACGGGATTAAAATAAATTCAATTAAAATCAAATGAAAGCGACTCCGCTGGAGTTATCAGAAAGAACCCGAACAAGTAAAAAGCAAAGATGAAGTCATCAGGAGGAACCTGGATAGGATTCACATTTCAGCTGATACTCCTCTACCCTCAAACCCATTCAGGAAAAGCCAAATGAGCTTTATTAAAAAAAAAAAAAAAAAACATAAAGCTCAAAAACATTAAATAATTCTGCCTGTCAGACAATGTGTCGATCAAGTTTGAAATTCAAATCATGGGTTCTTCATCACGACTACATTATATATGTGAAGTTTCACGTCGATTGATGAAGCAGTTTCAAAGAAAAGATTATTTTTCAATCCAATATGGCTGCCAAACTCTGTGACCTAGTAATTATTCCTAAACAAACTTAGACACCCGTGGCTTGGTGAACATTTGTGTGAAGTTTCCCCTCGATCCGTCCAGCCGTCCTGGAGAAGATTTTGATCGGTTTGAGGATAAATCCAATATGGCTGCCGAACCCTGTGATGTCAAATGTGTAAACCTTTGGTTCTTCATGGATAGGCGGTCATACGTATAAAGTTTCGTCTCAATTTGTTCAGCCACTTCACAAAAGGTTTTTGAATATTGTTTAAAAAAAAAAAACATGGCTGCCGAATCACGTGACCAATGACGTCATCAAATTTTGTTCTGTCGACCATTTTATCCATACGTGACCCTCAAAAATGTTTATACTGATCAGATGTAGCATTCCACATGTGCTATGATGACGTCAAAACGAAGGCATCTATGACATCATGAAAAAAGACTTATTCCACATGAGGAGTACTTGTCACGCGCCAAGTTTCAATTGTTTCCTTGGTGCGGTTTCGGAGAGAGGTCCAAAGTTTTTCCAACGTGGCTGCCACACCATGTCGTCGATGACGTCACAATTACAATTAAATCATTTTACATGAGGAGTCGCACCGACGTCGAAAATTCGTCTCGATCCAACAAGTAGGTTGCGGAGAATAACACGAAGTTCTGTGCAAACAAACCTAAAATCACTCACGGAGTGACACTTGGTGAAACGGAACACCACTCGGTAGAGCACACACCTCTACCAGGGTGAACAGTTCACATTTGGTATCATAGGCCGGATCTGGATTCGGACCTCAACCAAAATCGAATCGGCTTGTTCTTGTCACCGAACTGACTCGTCCACAACTTCCTCAGATCTCAAGATGTTTTGATCGTTTTTGTCGCCATCTCTCAATGTGGTGAAGAATCACTTTATAAAATTAAATAATTCTTCCAATCTGATCCGGATCTTCACCAAAATCGAACCAATTTGTCCTGATCACACAGCGAACCTGTTCTCCAAATCCAGTCCGAATCCGTGCACACCTTCTTGAGATATCGAGTTCACACACAAACACAGAGAGGGGTGAAAACAACCTCAGGCCAACGTCTGTGGTGGAGGTAACAATGACGTGTGAAGAGGGCAGGGTGAGCACAGCGCGTGCACGGACCTCCCCCTTCACGGTGATGACGTCATACCGTCCCCAGCTCACCACACCCCAACCCCTCCCTACTAACCAGGCCCACCTTGCTGCCCCTGACAGTCGAGGAAACTCGCTGCGACCAGCAACACGTCTGCGTCCATCGCTGCTCATTCAAACGGAGGATCCCGGATCTCAGGGGACCTCTTCCCGCCGCCTCCAAGGGTCGAGTGCCTTCAATGGGTGATGCACATCCCCAAACGAGATCCCTGATCGCTCTTCACCCCCTCACCTCGTCGAGTGCGGAACCTCAACGGCACCGAAACCCCGTCCTTACGTCTCGGACAAACGGACCATCGAACGTGCCGTGCTCCCCACGTCCGTACTTCGACCGCTCGGCGCGATCAGCGGCCACAGGCAGGAGGGGAAGCACAAAACTTCACCACAGCGAGTGGTTTACAAAATGGCGGGAGAGGGGAGCGTGAGGGGCGGGGCATCACGTGACGCCAAAACCGCGGGCGAGTCGCAAAGAGCCGACTGGATGTCTGGATTCGGAGTGAGATCTCGTTCGTCACGCGTTGAAACCTGCAAGGACAGAGCAAAGAAAGGGCCAAGAAAAGTATCGGCTGATGGTGAGACCCAGGAGCTTCCTCAAAAGGATTGTTTAAAAAGTAGATTGGAGTTTCCCTTTTGTGACGTTTCCCTTTGAGCCGAACACCACAAAGTTCACGTCAGACACGTTTGGAAGGAACCGCCGTCCGGACATGTCTGGACAGAGAGAGACAGGGAGGTAATCTGAGGGGATTTCTCTGAGATTCGTTTTCCTGTCAGACTCGAGCTGCAAGGCCTCGCGAACTCTTTAAACAACATTTCGGATCATTTCACAAAGGGAGAGGACATCAAAAACTCCATCCAACTGACAATCCCCACGGGATTTAAATAATTTATTCATAAACAACATCGAACTGAATTTAAATAATTCATTTATAGTGAACGCAGTGAGTTTCATACTTAACGCGTGCACGTGAGAGAATAGGAAACAACAACAACAACAACAACAACAACACAATACCCCTGGCTATTTGGAATCCGTGTCGTTGGCTATGACCCTTTTGCTTCCGGTTGTTTTAAACGCTGTGCGGTGTATAAACACGATTGGGTTTTATTTCTATCTTGTGAATATTACTGAGCGCATGCACATGAGAGAATAGGAAACAACAAAAACAACACAATACCCTGGCAATTGTGAATCCGTGTCGTTGCCTATGACCCTTTTGCTTCCGTTTTTGTTTTGTTTCTGGTTTTTTTTTTGTTTCCGGTTTTTGTCATGGGGAATGATGCATGCCGGGAGATAAAGGCATCGTCGGAGACATGAAAGACCCAAATAATATCAGACATGGTGTATATTTCCTCCACTGATTTTAATAAAGATATCTCCCGCATCATCAAAAAATAATTTTTCATCGTGATAAAATGATCATCCGAATGAATCCGAATGATCATCCGCTGATCCCGAATCCAGGCCAAAGTAACCGGAAATTGCGTATACAGTTGAAAAAAGTTATAGGTAAAGTCAGAAGTGAATGTAAGAAGAATTCTACGTTCGCTTCTCGGCTTTGCCTATCTATATATTAATACTGAAGGACCAATTTTGTGCTCCTCCTAGCGGTCGCATCACGTTTTTCTCGGTACTGTGTCCTGGACTGAAAGAAACTTCGTACCTGTAAGAGTGCATCGCACATAGTGGCAATAATTAAACTTCAACTCTGAGGCAGAACAAACACTTTTCGTTGAGACAGGGGCGGGGGATGAAGAGACGGGGGCAGGGAGTGAAGAGGTGGGGGGCAAGGTAAGCAAATGTTTGGGCGGGGGCAAGCAATTGAAAGCGGGAGACGGGGGTAATAGGGCAGGGGATGAATTGGCGGGGGCTGAGGTGAATTAGGCGGGATTGAGTTTTGGGGGGGGGACAGGGGGGCAGGGGCAAGTGGGGCGGGGAATCAAGAGACAGGGGGCAGGGAGTGAAGAGGCGGGGCCAGGGTAATTCAATTTTTGGGCAGGGATAAGGAAATTGAAGCCGGGGGTGGGAGGCGGCTGGGGGGGGAATGAGGCAGGGGTGGGGGAAGAGTAGGCGGGGGAAAGCACGCCCTGTCCAGTCCATGTCCCTCGAGTGTGGGTGAGCTGGTGAGGGCGGTTGAATGAACGGAATCCGTCTGTGGCGGGGTTTCGTCTAGTTCCATATTGAACCCCGATGAACTACACAAGGTCCTGCACTTGTAATTAACACATCGTGTGGAGAGTGATCCGTTATAAATGGGTTTTTAATCTGAATAAACATCGTCCCTTGTAATTCACCGAGCCTCGATCCTTCTCCCCTCGATATTAAAGTGACATTTCCATAGCAACCAGGTTCCTGAACTCGTCTCCAAGGAGTGCCACGTGACCCGCAGGGCGGGCGAGCGAGCTCGGGGGTTCCCGCTCCGCCCACTACTGTAATGACCGAGGTGCAGCGGAACATGGAGAGTGAGAGCGTCAGCAGTAACTCCGCTTTATTGTGCGCCCGGATGAACATCACTGCCACCCCTCGCGGGCGAGTCATGACAAACGAAAACCCAACCGCGTGATACAGCACAACTACAAGCTCCGCCCACCGCTTATGACCGCTCCGCCCACTGCAAGCTCCGCCCACCGCTTGTTGGCTCCAAATCATTCCATTGAGGGATTTAAGTGAATACCGTTACGTACGGGACATTGTGTGATTCATCTTTTTAAATATTCCCTTCAGATGTTTGGACAATCGTTCGTCGAACTTCTTGTAATTGTCTTCGTCTTAAGCCGGCTCAGCGAAGAGTTCCAAACATTTATTCACAATGTTTGTGCGAATCACCTTGGCCCACCTGTGGTGATTTCACCTGGAAAGCAGGTTTTGAGAATTTTGAGGTTTGAGTGATTGAGAATTCTGCCTTTCTGTTTGACACAGCACAAAGATGGAAGGTTTGAATCAGCATGCACATCATGAACCGTTCAGTGTACGAGTACTAGATCTCTTCCATGAGCCTCGACTATGTACAGGAAAAACAACAACAAACTGTCACCCCGGTGTTTCCCAAGCCAGGTGAATCATCAATGTGTGTCCCAACCCTCGGACGGACGTTAAACGGTATGCCCCCACCAGCCGATGGATGTTAAAGATGCCGGTGTCCTTCACGAAGAGTCGGCGATCTATCGCCGGCACCCTGACTTCCTGAGTCGGAGCGGTGACTCGACCCGGATTGTGTCGTCGCTTCGTAACTGCCGCAGCAGCACCGACGCTCTCTGTACGTGACGATCGACGATGATGCTTTGGTCGTTACATCTTAAAAGGAGATTTTGGCGGGAACTGCATTCCACGGTCGTTCGTTGCATTCGTCCATCACCCTCACAGCTGTCATGACGTCATCCAGACGAGCGCGTCACATTTTTTTTTTATTCGTTCGTTCCAAAGTTCTTCTACTTTTGAGAACTATCTGCTTATTTTATCGTAAAAAAAAACATTTATTTTGAATGTTTAATTTCCTCACACGGCCCTGCGCTGCAGCCGGAGGTAAGCGGTGTATGGTGGCAGCACTGTTCAGTCGGGCTGGAATTTATGCTCTCACGTCCGGTTCGAACTGCAGTACATTTTGAAAAATGTAAAAACATTTTAAACATGAGGTACATTTATTTATTTTTTCCGTCGTCGTCGTGCTTCAGAGAATCAGTATTCGAGTCAAAAAGCGCGAAGACTGACGTCATCGTCTCCCGAAACACGTGAGGTCCCAATTCCCGCCTTTTCTGCGCCACCTCATGATGAAGTAAAGGAGGAGAGCTGTGGAAGAGGAGGAAAGTGAGAAAGGAGAGTTCGGTTCGGGGACGACGATCCAACTCGTTTTTTATGTCCTTTTAAAGAAATTAAACAAAACTATCGAAGAATGATTGTTTGCTGAATGTGATTTATTTTTTTAATGAGGTATTAATTTTTCAAACTTGCACCTCCTTCACCTTTTTTTACCTCAGGGTTGCGTCGGATCCAGTCGTTGGTGCCAAGGTGAGGAGGCCTGAGGTGGAACTACTCGTGGAATCTTCTTCAGCGCGTCCTCCCCACGATCTCCATCTCCTGTTTCCCCATTTATTATATACTTCCTTCTCTCCTTCCGTTCCTCCTCTCCCTCTCCAGAGAGGATCCGATGAACTGTTTTGTGCTTCTTCTTCTTCAAACCTCTCAGCAATGACGGCAGTGGGAGATCCCGGTAGGATTCTTCTTCTTCCGTTCTGTTTTTCCACCCTCTCTTGCTTCTCCCAAAATCACAAACTATCCCTTCAAACATCACCTCTACACCCACTCCGACTCTGTTCTTTCCTCCAGATTGTGAGAGCGTGAGTAAAACACCCAAGGCGGGTGGTCAAGCGGCGGATCTTCGTCCTTCGAGAGTCCTTCACCTGCACAGATTACCTTGGAACGTCATACAGGAAGATGTTATCGCGCTGGCCTCTCCTTTTGGGAAGGTGACTAATCTACTGCTGCTGGAAAGTAGACGGCAGGTATGGTGATGGTCTTTCATGGCTGGTGAACTCGCTCTGAATGGTCATTGGTGTGTAATTACACTTAAAGAGCGATTTCTGATGACTTTACATTTCATGGGTAACCTCCACTTTTATCACTTGTTTGCTTGTCCTGGAATGTCACTCGTTTCACCTGACCTGAGCTGACCCTGAGCTCCTTGGACTTTTGGCTCCGCACCCTGGGCTTCCTGGAGAAAAATCCAGCCGCTCTGCTCGATACTCCGCCTTTAAAATCCACCTTTAACCCGGAAGGGTGTGATGTAAATTAAGAGTAAACGCACCTCGCCCGTAGTATCTCAGCTATCATCGAGGGCGTTTCCATTCCCATTGGACAAGACTTCGTCAAGTTTTGGTGAAAAATGTTAAAATGTCTATAATTATGTCATGACCTTAAAACGAGGTCAAGGTCAAAAAAAAAGTCAACCCTGCACATTTTCTGTTCACATTGTTGATGCAAAATGTAAGGAGAAGGGCACTCGGTAGAGAGCATACCTCCGCCACGCAATGCCTGATCCACGAGAACGTATCTGGCCCAAAACATTTTTCAGATATCGTGCTTTATATCGTTTTTGGCCCGATCTCTCAATGGTGAAGAATCGGTTAAGAAATTAAATAATTCTTGTATCCAGACACGGATACGGATGTTCAACAAAATCGAATCAGTTCGTCTTTGTCACACACCTAACCTTCCCACCAAATTTCATCTGGATCCGTCCACAAATTTTTGAGATATCCTGTACAGACAGACAAGCAAACAAACAGGTGTGAAAATAACCACCTTCACCTACGGTGGTGGAGGTAATTACGAAGATTGATCCGGCTTAGAAATTGATCCGGCTCTGAAATTGAGACTGCTCAGAAATTGAACCGGCTCGGAAATTTATCCGGCTCGGAAATTGACACGGCTCGGAAATTATTCCAGCTCGGAAATTGGAACGGCTCGGAAATTGATCCGGCTCGGAAATTGAAACGGCTCGGAAATTGATCCGGCTCGGAAATTGACACGGCTCGGAAATTGGAACGGCTCGGAAATTGACATGACTCAGAAATTGATCCGGCTCGGAAATTGACATGGCTCGGGAATTGATCTGACTCAGAAATTGGTCCGGCTCGGAAATTGACATGACTCGGAAATTGACACGGCTCGGAAATTGGAACGGCTCGGAAATTGACATGACTCAGAAATTGATCCGGCTCGGAAATTGACATGGCTCGGGAATTGATCCGACTCAGAAATTGGTCCGGCTCGGAAATTGACATGACTCGGAAATTGATCCGGCTCGGAAATTGACATGGCTTGGAAATTGATCCGGCTCGGAAATTGACGACTCGGAAATTGACATGGCTCGGAAATTGATCCGGCTCGGAAATTGACACGGCTCGGAAATTGACACGGCTAGGAAATTGACATGGCTTGGAAATTGATCTGGCTCGGAAATTGACACTGCTCGGAAATTGATCCGGCTCAGAAATTTACACTGCTTGGAAATTGATCCGGCTCGGAAATTGACATGGCTCGGAAATTGATCCGGCTCGGAAATTGACACTGCTCAGAAATTGATCCGGCTCGGAAATTTACACTGCTTGGAAATTGATCCGGCTGGGAAATTGATCCAGCTCAGAAATTTACACTGCTCGGAAATTGATCCGGCTTTGGAAATTAGGAGCGCAGGAAGAATAAATAAATGGCTGGTTATATTCCTTCCCGGGATCCATCCATCCATCCATCGGAACCATACTCTGTACAGAGCGTCGGTGCTGCCGAAGCAGTTTCCTTGGCTATTGGGCACAATCCTGGACGAGTCGCCACTCCGACGCAGGATACTCGAATGACTCGATCATCCCCAGCAAGCTGGTGCTCATTTTGCCGACCTCCGAAGGATGGCAGGCTGAGTCACTCCCTGGTGAAGTAATTCAGCGGGCAACGAGGCTTGAACTCGGGACCCTTGGATCCCAAGTCGCCACCCTAACCACTGAGCCAACACCAGGCTCATTGCTGGGATCCAGAAGCTTTTATACAAAATAAGCCGGAGGTACTGCTTTCAGCACGTATACGTGTACCACCCGCCGTTATGGAGAGCCGAGGGTTGAGACGGATGCTGAGATATGAGGGAAATGCCTGTGGATCGTTTCTGGTTGTGTTGTTGATTTGTGCTTTAAGATGACTTGCGATCTTGCAGGCGTTTCTCGAGATGTGTTCCGAAGAAGTTGCCGCGGAAATGATCCGTTCTCATTCGTCAGTTTCTTTCCGCATCCGGGGTAACCACATTCACCTGCAGTACTCCAACCGTAAGGAGGTGAAGATTGAGAATCCAAGTCAACAAACTGTAAGTTTGATTTCCTTGTGTTGATGTGAGCTCGTGTTTATTTCTTCCTCCCCCAACTTGCCCCCAATATTTAGATCTCAGTCTCTGACCGTTTTTATGTTCCTTGTGTTTTCCATTAGAGAGCAAACGCTGCACTCCAGACTGTGAGCACACTCCAGACTGTGAGTGGCGTAGTCACTTTGGAAGGTGCATTTGGAGATGCAGCACCAGCTGTTCATGCCAGTCCTGTTCTGCATGTCTTTGTAGAAAATTTGTTCTTCCCCATAAGTCTGGATGTTTTGCACCAGGTACCACAAGGGATGAAGGACTGGGGTGGGTGGGGGTTGGGGTTTCTTGTAACATGTGTCGTAACTGAACAAATCTTTTCTCGATGAATTTTCATTTCGACAAAGTCGCCGGAGGCATTATGTTTTTGGTTGTCTATTTATAATGATGTAAAGTCTATTTATAATGATTATATAATATATACAACTATTTATAATGATGTAAAGATGAACTGATTCGATTATGGGGGCAAGAGGTCAAAGGTCAGAGGTCATGTCAGATAAAAATGTGATAACATGAGACCAGCCGAAGGGATTCGAATCAAACTCGGTACAAGTATGTATGACGATGTAAAGATGAACTGATTAGATTTTTGTGTCAAGAGATCAAAGGTCAGAGTTTATGTTGCATAAAAATTACTCTGAACATTTAACCTGGTGTTGGCTTAGCGGTTCGGGTGGTGGCTTGGGATCCTCGCATCCTGACATCAAGCCCCGTTGGCTGCTGAATTAACACCAGGGGGTTGGCTAGCTTTCTCCATACCCGCGAGTGAGAATGCTACCAAATTTGGGTGACAACATTAGGATAGGGTCTTCATGTTAAATTGCGGTCATGCCGATCACATGACCGGAAGTGTGTCAAAATGGCGTAACTAGTCAAATTTTTGGAAAATCACATAAATTCCTGCAAAAATCTTCCAAAAAAAACCTGTCAGAATGCGACCAAATTTGGGTTACAACATTTAGCCAGGGCCCAGAGAAGCTGCCGGTCCGGTGATCCTATTTTTTTCATACGCGCTTGTATTCACACATACGCTTATTATCCACATCCGACTGTATGTCAAGATGGTAAAAAATATTTTTAATGCCCACATTTCTATCTGGTGTGGCCCATCATGAGTTCCCTTCCAAACATCCTTATTGCCTGAAGTGAGTCATCCTGACCGAGGCATACCAAAAACTTTAAAACGGTTCAAAGAGTGTTAAATAAACCTTTTCTTGATGCTCAACATTTTAAAAAGTACAGCACGGACATGCAACCATCGCACAGGCTTGAAACGTCCAATGGCTTACTTCTGGGTTGAAGTTCCTTGTCAGGGAACTTGTATTATTCGGGTTTACTGGGGTGTCCAGAGCAGGAATAACGGAGGGAAGGAATGTTGGATGTAACGTCACCGACCTTTCAAACCAATCGATGAGGTTGTTCGCTCGATTAAATGATCTAATCGGTGATGTGGAATAATTTTAAGATTCAGTGCTTTGAATTTGCTTTGCAGATATTCTCCACGTTTGGAACAGTCCTGAAAATCATCACTTTCACGAGAAATTACCAGTTTCAGGCACTCCTGCAGTACGCCGATGCTCAGCATGCTCAGCAAGCAAAATTTGTGAGTCGATCCAAATAAATATACACCGCCTCCACCATTCCTGTGTCCGCCCGATGACTCCTTGCATTTTGAACTTGTCTCTCCGTTCCACACAGTCATTGAACGGCCGGAACATCTACAACACCTGTTGCACACTCAGCATTGAATCTTTCAAGGTTTTCAATTTGAACGTGAAATACAACAATGGTACATCCCGTGACTTCACCCGCCCTGAGCTGCCTCAACATGGAGGAGTTGGGGTTGTTGCTGCATTTCGACCTGCAACGGTAGTTGCTGCTTTCGGTGAGAGTGACCTGATTTGAGGCAAACTGATTGTTCAAAGAAAGCTTGGAAGTACTAAACTTCCACTTTTTTATTCCACCATATTAGTTAGAGGGGGCTTTCATTTTTGAAAATTAATGACAACCACATGGCAACAAATGCTCGGATGGGCATGTGGCACTCAATGGAATCCTTTCATATTCTCTCCTTGTCAAGGCTTGAGTTCCCCAAGGCAGTGTCCTCGGCCCAGTCCTATTCTCGATCTTTATCCATGATCTCTCTGACTCTGGAAAATTATCTTTCTGTGTTTGCTGATGACTCCATCGTCTGCCGTGACATCCCTCATCCTTCGGATGCGCAGGCAACAAACTCTTCCCTCTCTTTAGAGCTTAAAAAAAATCGCAAGTTGGTCAAACACTAGGGATATGTCTTTCAACCCTGACAAATCCCACACTCTCTCCGAAAGAACCGTCTGGCAACCCCTGACACCCCCTCTTCCATCCAAATTCTTAACAATCCTCTGGAGGAGGTTCAGGCATTCAAATTCCTGTCAGCCATGATCTTTCTTAGGCAAACCACATTTCAAAAACTTGGTCTCCAAAGCCAGCCGACTGGGCATCCTCCGTCGTACAAAGTCCTTCCTTGGCACACCTGGACTCCTATCCACCTACAAGGCCTTTATTGATGGAGTGCTGCTGCTCCTTTTCTGCGCTGGCTCCTCTTGCCTCACATCTTGCTGAGCTTGATGCCGTGGAAACCAAGGCCTTCAAGATCATTGGAATCTCCCACGCTGAAGCTGAGTCGATGGGTCGATCACTTCGCCATTGCAGACGGGTCGGTGATCTCTCTGTCCTTCACCACCTCGTTTCTGGTTTAGCATCCTCTGCTATTCCCGTGCGAGTACACTGAACGGATCAGAACGTCAACGGAACATCCTTGATCCGTTCAGTTTATTCGCTCTTCCACGAGCCTTGGCTGTATAGAACAACAAAAAAGTGAAGACAAAAGATCTGACGTCAGAGATCTGCATTTTTAGAACTTCAGCATTTAATTTCAGATCTAAAATGGCAAGTACCTCTTGTTCTTCGCTGTGAGTTTCTTATTTTTTACTGTTTGACAGAGCCACATGGAAGTAGTTTTCCAGCAGCAACTGGCTTCCCTCAATCTGGTGGGTAACTGTTTGTTGGCCGCGTTTACCTTCACTCACCTGGCCATATTGTCCTGCATTTCCTGCACTAAACAGCACTCTTCAGCGATTATTTATATCTGCTTCCAGGGCTCAATGGTCCCGGAATATGTTTGGGCCCCCCCGCTGCAGCTGCTGTCGTTGGAGTTATCGTCTCTTCTGCTCTTGTGCCTCCTCTCCCAACCGACAACTCTGTCCTCTTGGCTTTAAATCTGAACGATGAGGTGGGAGATTGAGGGATCATCGGTTCATCGGATAGTTTGTACTTTATTTAAATAAAAGGTGAACATATTTGTACATGTGCATGCATCACGTGATTTATACCTGGAAAACTTGGTTAAAAAATATTATTCTTTCCTGGCTTGGTTAAGTGCGATGAGAGACAAACAACATTATAATCTTCACATGCAGTTACCGTTGACTAATTATGAACACAAATTGGCTTCTGACTGCGGTTGTGTGAAACCGGCTGAAATTAAAACAAATAAACATGGACAAAAAAAAATGTTTCAAAGAAAGAACACCACGAGATGAAGAGAACATCTGCTTGTGGATTGATACGAGGTGTTGGATAAAGAGTGGCCGCAGATGGCGGTTGCGCGAGTGGTAGCCGCAAAGACTGGAAGGGTTGAAAGTTAGAGCGGGTCTGAAAACGAAGTCGGAAAAAATACCCCCTCACCCCAAACACCTCCTTCCACCCCTTTATGTTTGACGTCACCGCACGTCCATCTGCCCCATTTCACCCCCCTTTTAAACGACGTCTTCGACATTCGCTTTCCGCCCGATCCCTCTGAGCTGCAACAGCTTTGAACTTACTTCCACAATTTCCCTCGTGGTTGTTCAAAGCTTCCAATATATTCTGACTCTTCCAATTTTCTAGAACCTGATGGACTAACTTCCAGCTGTGATGAATTTCATCTTTTTATATACATTGCTGTGTCTGAATTGATGCGGCGCAGGCATGATGGGCTGAATGGCCTCAGTGTCATTTCCTTGTGTGTATCTTCATTGTTGTTCACATTTATTCCGCTTCAAACTTCCCTTTCATTAATTCTCTTGTCCAAAAATGTTGCTTCCTTAATTGTTATATTTTTATCTTTGTTGTTATTATTGTCTTTTTGAAAATTTATTTGATTGTTCCATACACTGACTGTTTCCATTTTCTCTCTTTCCATCCCCCATCGTTTTCTTCCGCCTCATTCCTTCCCACACTCCCTGTGTCATTTATTCCTGAAACCTTCTCTTGCCTCCACTCTGTCCCATTTCACCACCATCTGGCAACCCCTGACCCCCCCTCTCTGTGACCCCGTCCTCCAAATTCCATTTTTCAAGGTGGTCACACTTCAAAGTTTATTTATCCTCTTTGGTATGTTGCCTCAATTTCCATACTTTTACGATCTTGATGCAGATATTTATGCCTTGAACCATTTGTTGCTATTTTTATACTTGCACAACTGTTTTTTAACTGCTGTTGTGTGGTGGAAAACTCGAAACCTTACTCAAGTCGCTCCAGTTACGAAACAGGTTGAATCATTTATTTAATATCAGTCATAATTAAAACACGCCTTTTGAAGATAATTAATGGCCTTATTTAATTATATCGTTTGTCAAGGTGCATCCTCGGACACCCCCCCCCCCCCGCTGGGGTCTGAAGGTGAAACCTCAGATGCCTCGCTCTCCCTTGCTGGGGTCTGAAGGTGAATCCTCGGACGCCTCGCTCTCCCCTGCTAGGGTCTGAAGGCGAATCCTCGGACGCCTCGCTCTCCCCTGCTGGGGTGTGAAGGCGAATCCTTGGACGCTTCGCTCTCCCCTGCTGGGGTCTGAAGGTGAATCCTCGGTCACCTCGCTCTCCCCCGCTGGGGTCTTCAGGCGCTTCCTCGGACACCTCGCTCTCCCCCGCTAGGGTCTGAAGGCGAATCCTCGGTCACATCGCTCTCCCTCGCCATTTTGTCTTAATTCGCCATTTTGTTTGACAAGTGTTCTCGTTTTCATATTCGGAGCTTGGAGCGATTTCATGCATTATATTGTTGCGGATTCGCGCCCGCCGGCGTGCTGACGGCCACGTAACTCGAATCGCGGCACGTCGCCCACCGGACGGACAATCCAGTCGTGACCCTCTCGGACTAACGCCGGGAACCAGTCACGGGTGGACCTTTCGGTCTCACCGCGATCGTGCCAATCGGCCCCCGCGTGGGATAGGGTTGCTCGCCAAATTCGACCTACCTAAGTACCCACACGGAGGGTAGACCGGGCGATCGCACCTCGCGGGCCACTTAAGCGACCCGTTCCGTACTATCGGGATAACCGAGCGGTGTTATTCGTCGGCCTCGACGGTTCTATTAATTATCGGGCGTCTTAGCCCACGACCAACCCTTTACGTGAAGCAAGATGGGGATTCAATGAAAGAAATGACGAAGCGAAGCAGGAAAACAGTTCAACAATAAGCACATTTATTCGCGATGAACGGAAAGCACACATATACAATTCCACCAAAAGCACATGTAAAAGAAGAAGACAAAAAGCAAATGCAACAATGCAGATCTATCCGACTACCGGTCACTCGGCAACACTTATACAATTTTACTTCACAGACGGCGCCGACAACACATATTCCCAAAGCAAAAGAAAAGAGAACCACCCTCCAGGATGAGGGGGGTAGGCGGGCCTGGGGCCGAGACCGTGTCGGGCCTACCCGTCTGATGATGAGACGCGAAGTGGCGGTGGTGCCTCAACTCCGCGGGCCTCGCGGACAGTGTCTGGTAGGGGGTGGGAAGGGGGCCCCCTTTTGTCGCACTATCTCAGCGCGGGGGGAAACAGGAGGGGGTTGCTGATGCTCGGGGAAAGGAGGATATAACCCTGCCTCAGGTCCCTCGGCGAGCGTCTCCTCCTCCACCTCGGTCGCGTTGCTGGCCTCTCTGTTGTGCAGCTCCCGGCACCGACGCGAGCACCCCCTCGTCCGCCCTCGCCGCCGTCACCTCTCCACAGCTCCGTCCTCTTCACTCCGACTAGTACCACTTCTTTCCAGCTCCACCGACGACTCTCTTGAATTCCGCACACTCAACTCAACTTCCAACTCAACTGCCCTCGACTGACGAACGCAGTCGTTTTTATAAGCCCCGTGGCTTCGCTCTTTCACCCTTGACCCTTTGCCTCCGACCCTTCACCTGGCTCCCCATTGGCCCGAGGAAAAGTGGGCGTGAATGCTTTTTGATCCATGAATTTGCATATAGCGACCGCCCTCCAACGCCCTGGAGGCGGGGCCAAATCGCCCCTCGCTCACCGATTGGACGGAACAAAAGTGGGCGTGAGTCGTTTTTGATCCGTTTTTCTGCGGAAAGTCCGTGATGTTTTTGAACACGCTGCTCGGTGCGCGCCCCGCACGAGTCCAGCATCGGTGCCCACGAGTGGCGCGAGATGACGGTGATGCGATGGTGGCGAGTTGTGACGGTAAAGGTCGTGGTGAAGCGGCGTTGTTGTTGTGATGGCCGCGTTGTGGTTGGTGGTTGTTGTGTGATGGCTGTTGAGACGTGGTTGGTGGTGGTAATAATGGCGGCTGGTCCAAAATAAAGATAGTAAAAGAAAAACGGCTATCCTGAAGAGTCGCAGCCCTCATGAATGACATTTATTCCCTCTAGACAACGGGTTTGGGCCTAACTACACATATACTTACCGAGATATCTCACCTAAGGGACCTGAATGGTGGTTTGTGAATTTCGTCAACCACAACACTACCCCCTCCCCTTTTTACAGACTCGTCCCGAGTCGTCAAATTTTCGTGTGCCATCATGTGTAGTTTTCCCCTAGTACATTTTACCTACGGATCCCTGAGTGCGACATTCATGGTATTCGTGTCCCCAAAATAAATAACCTAAGGGCTGAGTAACTACCTAAACAAACTCACTCACACGGACGACTTAAATAAAATTGCCGGCGCTAAGACAAACATGCCGGGGGCGCACTCATATTTACAGTACATCTTACCTTAACTTACAAATTTTACACTAAACCATGGCCCAGGATCAATGAACTCTGCAAAAAGAAAGCAGTTAACAGGGAGCCAGGCTGCTCGCATGCAGTCTCTGGCTCAAACAATGCAGGTGACAGGGAACGTGGCCGGCTGCTCACACGCAGTCCAAGGCGTTCCCTTTTTAACTGAACGCAGTGAACCACAACGGTGCATGGGCTGCACAAACGTAGTCTCCGTGCCAGCTCAAGTGGCACACGCAATGAACACACGGATGGATGGATGGATGCAAACACGGTGCATGGGCTGCACCAACGCAGTCTCCGTGCCAGCTCAAGTGGCACACGCAATGAGCACAACGGATGGATGGATGGACACAAACACGGTGCACGGGCCGCCACTGCAGGCCCGTGTTGTAGCTGCCAACAGGGCAGTTCTTGCAGCTTGCAAACTGTTGCTTTGATCCTGGCGCACATGGCAATGAACAGGGGGGGGGGGCAAAGCAAAAATTGAACGGGGGCTGGTGAACAGGGGCAGTGGGCATAGCATGGCAAAGGTGATCAGGCAAACACAGCCCGCAGAAGAAGAAGGCCGCTGCAGGCAAACACAGCCGGCAGATGAACTGGCCGGCACAGGCCTTGAAGAAAAACAGCCAGCCGGCAGATGAAGCGGGCCGGCACAGGCCTTGCAGCACAGCAGCTGCAGACGATCCAGCCGGCACAGGCCTTGCAGCACAGCAGCTGCAGATGAAGTTGGCCAGCCTTTGCCGTTCCATGGAGGTTGGTGGAGGGAGTGCGGTGGTGCTGGCCACTTGGAAGGCGGGCTCGGACCTACCTACCTGTCTCCCTCCCAACCTATCGCCTTTGCCTGTCACTGTACATACCCACTCCCTTAATTTGTCCAAACCCCAATTTAGCCCCAACTTATTTTTTTATTTTTACTTCCCCAGTATAAATCGTCCCCTCACCCCCTTTATCGTCCTTGTTCGGCGAACCTATCCTGTCACCTAGCCTACTCCCAACCCCTACGTTCCCTTCCCGGAGGGGAATAAGGGAGAGCTAACGTCCTGTGTCGAGGCCCAACGAAGCCTCAGAATGGCCTCCCCAGAGTTCGGCGATCTATAACCAAAGTGGGTCCAGCGGCCCACAACGACAGCGAGGGGATGGATGGTGCGGAGGGGTACATCTCCTAATCTACCCTAACCATTTAACTGTTAAACTACCCAGGGGCTTTCAACAAGCGCCTCTCGCTTAAACTATTGGTTCTAACAACCCAGATTCCCGTCGCCTGTGTTGGTGTCCTCACAATTCGGGCCTCGCCCCCCAATTTTCTCTCCGTGCCCTCACACGGTCTCATGGCTGGGACACGTGGCTCCCTTTAGCAGGCACGACCCTCTGCCGATTCTCCGACGATGGCACCCCCAGGCACTACACTGCCTCCGAGCCTACCAGCTCCCTAACACCGGGGAGTGCCCCCCATGGCACCTCCCCTGAAACGCACACGTGGCAGGCTGGCTTCCCGGGCCCCTTTCCGAGGGTCACCCGTGCCCACAACACTGCCCACGCGGCTAATGGCGCCCCGGGCCCCCGCACCAAGCAGGCGCACCCGTGCCCACTACGCTATCCCGGCCCCCCATGGGCCCTTGGCCTACCACGGCCGACTAGCCTGGTGCCCGGGGTACCCACTCAGCGATACTCACCTTTCGCAGCCTCGCTCCCAAGCCCGTCAACAGGGCTCCTGCACCCCTCCAAATGGGTTTCGAGCCTACACTCCCACCAACAACAAAACAACCTCCATTTTTCAATTTGACTAACCCCCCTAACTCAGTCTGCACTGACCCCGGGGTCCCTTGGGCGGGAGTCACTCCTCCCCCCAATCACTCATCGCACCATGCATTCCCCATTCGCTCCATACACACAGACCCGCTGGCCTCACTCACTCAACATGTCTTCACCTCATAACTCACCAACAACTCTTCAACACACTCACCACTGAACTCTGCCATCCTTCTATCTGCATCCCCTAACTAACTCGTGCTCCCACGTCGTCCCTTAAACTACAGCACGTTCCTTTTAACACTACGTAGCTAAGCTACGTCCCCTCTACACATTCACTGTCTGTCACTGTCTTCTAAATCATTTTATTTCCCATCCTAAATCTGGCTACAATCCCTCTACCTAATCCATTCCACGGACTCCATGAGGACTTACCCCCGCCCCATGGAGTCGGTCTAGCTCAGCTAACCCTTCCCCCTAACTAGTTTCCATCCTGTGCCCAGGTAAGGGGGTCTTCCACCCCTTGCCCAGGAATCCTGTGCACCCGAAAGTGAGGCTTGCTTTTTATTTTTTTTTTCCTTTACATGCGCAGCACCAGCGCGGCAACTCGCGCACTTTGCACCTGCCCGTGACGTCATGCAGCTGCACGTGTACCTCGTCCCTCCTTGGACGGTACCATCCGGCAGGGATACCCCTCCTGCCGGATTCCAACCCCACGTGCAGCCATGGCGTCACCGTGCGCATAAAAAAAAAACACAAGCCCCACGTCTCGAGGGGTTCCCCACGCGAACACATGTGCTTTGCCCGTTGGAGCTTAACACACACGATCGCGTGGAGAACCCGTCCGGTCCAAATCCGTAGTCCTGCCTAAACTTTGTCCGTCCGCGGGATCGGCAAATCCACCGCGTGCGTTTCCGGACCGGGCCTTCACTCTCGCAAGCGAGCACGTGGTGGCCTCGTGCGTTGCACAGCACAGACCTCGTGCTCACTGCTGGGTGAACCCGGCACGGTCCCCGAAACAACTACAGCCGCTACTCGGCTTTCTTTCTTCTGTCGCCGTCGTCGCCATTCAACACACGCACTCCCGCGTGTCACGACGCTAACACTCCATTCCATTACTTTCACACCGGGAGACGCGGCTGCGTGCTCCCGCATGCCAACCGACATCTCCCTCACATACCGCTCTCTCACACACATGGTCTCCCTTGCACTCGGCCGTTCACTCACGCATGCTACCTCCCTCGCACACGTGGCTCCACGCACTCGCGGCCTTTCACTCACTCGTGCCTCACTCACACACGCGGGGGCACTCACCCGCGGTGCCTCATCCACACTGGCCGTTTCATCCACACACACGGCCTCACTCACACACGGTGCCTCACCCACACACGCGGGGGCACTCACCCACGGTGCCTCGTCCACACTGGCCGTTTCATCCACACACACGGCCTCACTCACACACGCGGGGGCACTCAACCGCGGTTCCTCACTCATACACCGTGCCTCACTCACACACGCGGGGGCACTCAACCGCGGTGCCTCATCCACACTGGCCGTTTCATCCACACACACGGCCTCTTCCACTTGCGGTGTCCCTTTTACACACGGCGTGCTGGGAAGCACGTACTCCGACACAATCGCCACCACACCACTCACACACGGGCTCGCTTCCACACACGGGGACGCACTCACACCTTGCACCACACACACAGGGACAACCACAGTGGGGATTCGTGTCCCCACAAGGGTCTCCGGGGCCTCTATACCCCCCAAGCTCTCCGTGCACCTGTCCACAGCACTCGTCCCCTCAACCTCGCAAAGCACGACCGAACCCACCTGGTCGTGACTCACCTCAAGGGGGCATACTCCCTCCCCTCGTTCCTGGAGGAGGCCATCCAGCTGCTCGCACCGGGTCCCTGCACGGTCCGCCAGCTCAACCTCATCGTCCTCCACTACCTCTGTGTGTGTGTTCGTCTCTAACCTTGTCCAATTCATGCAGTCTCTCCTCTATTTTTTCTGTCTGCCGTGTCTCTATACATTTATAAGTTTCTGTTGTCCCCTCCTGTCTATTAGTCTCCGCTTCTTTCTGGCGTCTTTCCCTTATCTTTATGTAGGTCAACCTTGCTTTCTCTTTAAGTCGCTCCCGTCCTTCCCTGTTTTTCACTCCTTGCTCTTTCACGATCTCCGCGTACCTCATCCTTGCTTTCCGTATTAATTGTTCTTTTCTCTCCCTCGCAATTACTTTCACCTCGTCTCTTGTCTCCCGAATTACTTTTTCCTTACCCGCCTCCACCGCGGGTCCGACAGCCGTTGCACCCCCTTCCAGCTCGTTCGTTCCTACACTTGGAGTCGCCATTTTAAGCTCCCTGCTAAAGGCATTCATGCCCGCCTGCAGGCATCGGCCCATGTTCTGCGTCTCACCCCGGAGCTTTTTAGTTTCTTCCTTCATTTGCTTGTTCATTCCTTTCATTTCGTTTTTCATTTCATTCGTGTTTGTATCCATCTTTTCGTTCATGCCTTTCATTTCGTTTTTCATTTCATTTGTGTATGTATCCATCTTTTCGTTCATTTGCTTGATCATGTTCGCTGTCATTTCCGCATACATTTTTGCCAGCATGGTGAATAGCTGGGCCATGTCGGGTGCGCTTGGGTGAGCCGTTTCGGCAGGGGTTGGGGGGTTTTGGTGGAGAGGGGGAGGGGAGGTGTCATACACCGCGGCCGCTGCCGCACCTATTTCGGGCTCTGGGTTCAGTTGGGCGAGTTCGTTTTCCTGTACAATTAACATTTCCTGCACGGGGATTTCATCCTGAGCCATGGATTCTACACATTCTACATCCATTTCTAATACCCCCGGCTCCCGCTCGCCTTGAGACGCCATCTTGCTTCTCTTAAAGGGTTAATTTAACTCGCTCGTAATTTGGAGGGAATCGGGGGTCGCTCCTCTCACCCCTGGACCGATTCCCGTGAATTTAATTGGAGACAGGAGAGCCCGTTTTCCCGTTCTCCAATACCGGTGCCGCGAGGAGGGCGATGGGTTTGTATCCCACTCCTGACACCAGTGTTGCGGATTCGCGCCCGCCGGCCTGCTGACGGCCACGTGACTCGAATCGCGGCACGTCGCCCACCGGACGGACAATCCAGTCGTGACCCTCTCGGACTAACGCCGGGAACCAGTCACGGGTGGACCTTTCGGTCTCACCGCGATCGTGCCAATCGGCCCCCGCGTGGGATAGGGTTGCTCGCCAAATTCGACCTACCTAAGTACCCACACGGAGGGTAGACCGGGCGATCGCACCTCGCCGCAGGTCGACTTCGGACACGGGCCACTTAAGCGACCTGTTCCGTACTATCGGGATAACCGAGCGGTGTTATTCGTCGGCCTCGACGGTTCGATTAATTATCGGGCGTCTTAGCCCACGACCAACCCTTTACGTGAAGCAAGATGGGGATTCAATGAAAGAAATGACGAAGCGAAGTGGGAAAACAGTTCAACAATAAGCACATTTATTTCGCGATGAACGGAAAGCACACATATACAATTCCACCAAAAGCACATGTAAAAGAAGAAGACAAAAAGCAAATGCAACAATGCAGATCTATCCGACTACCGGGCACTCGGCAACACTTATACAATTTTACTTCACAGACGGCGCCGACAACACATATTCCCAAAGCAAAAGAAAAGAGAACCACCCTCCAGGATGAGGGGGTAGGCGGGCCTGGGGCCGAGACCGTGTCGGGCCTACCCGTCTGATGATGAGACGCGAAGTGGCGGTGGTGCCTCAACTCCGCGGGCCTCGCGGACAGTGTCTGGTAGGGGGTGGGAAGGGGGCCCCCTTTTGTCGCACTATCTCAGCGCGGGGGGAAACAGGAGGGGGTTGCTGATGCTCGGGGAAAGGAGGATATAACCCTGCCTCGGGTCCCGCGGCGAGCGTCTCCTCCTCCACCTCGGTCGCGTTGCTGGCCTCTCTGTTGTGCAGCTCCCGGCACCGACGCGAGCACCCCCTCGTCCGCCCTCGCCGCCGTCACCTCTCCACAGCTCCGTCCTCTTCACTCCGACTAGTACCACTTCTTTCCAGCTCCACCGACGACTCTCTTGAATTCCGCACACTCAACTCAACTTCTAACTCAACTGCCCTCGACTGACGAACGCAGTCGTTTTTATAAGCCCCGTGGCTTCGCTCTTTCACCCTTGACCCTTTGCCTCCGACCCTTCACCTGGCTCCCCATTGGCCCGAGGAAAAGTGGGCGTGAATGCTTTTTGATCCATGAATTTGCATATAGCGACCGCCCTCCAACGCCCTGGAGGCGGGGCCAAATCGCCCCTCGCTCACCGATTGGACGGAACAAAAGTGGGCGTGAGTCGTTTTTGATCCGTTTTTCTGCGGAAAGTCCGTGATGTTTTTGAACACGCTGCTCGGTGCGCGCCCCGCACGAGTCCAGCATCGGTGCCCACGAGTGGCGCGAGATGACGGTGATGCGATGGTGGCGAGTTGTGACGGTAAAGGTCGTGGCGGTTGTGGTGAAGCGGCGTTGTGGTTGGTGGTTGTTGTTGTGATGGCCGCGTTGTGGTTGGTGGTTGTTGTGTGATGGCTGTTGAGACGTGGTTGGTGGTGGTAATAATGGCGGCTGGTCCAAAATAAAGATAGTAAAAGAAAAACGGCTATCCTGAAGAGTCGCAGCCCTCATGAATGACATTTATTCCCTCTAGACAACGGGTTTGGGCCTAACTACACATATACTTACCGAGATATCTCACCTAAGGGACCTGAATGGTGGTTTGTGAATTTCGTCAACCACAACAATATGTTGCGATTTTCCACGATCCACTCTCACCGACTGATTAAAGCACATAATCGAAATGTAATTTGAGTTTGGAGGATCGGATAACGTGGACTAAATAACTCGAAATCTGGAGTGAAACATGAAAATGTTACGAAATCGGCGACGTTTCGTGTTTTTTTTTTTGTGGGTATGTGTCATTTCCAATTAGCTTTCTATCACTTGCCAAGCCAACCGTTCCTGATCAACTATTTAATTGGAGTGCCTGCATAAGTGCTTAAGCCATTTGCCGAGTGCCCAACAGTTGATAGCAGCACAGTTTCGTGTCCCGATCGGGACGTACAGTAGGCAGTTGCTCCAAGGTCGGGGTACGTGGACAGCACACACGTACGTGGTACATATGGGTAGATTTGGATCTGTAAAGGGACTCTCCGTGAGTGTGTGTACACGTCTTCATGCCTGGTTACGGGCACTGTCGTGGCAAAGTTTCATTCCACATCTTATGATGATGGTGGGTGGTGGAGGTTTTAACTTTTAACCTCAGCAGCCACCGTACGAGCGATCACGTTTTCCTTTGTCCTCGTGACCGTTTCTTCAGCAATTGGTTATTTTATATGAATCGGGTGTGCTTTGGAAAGGTTACGTGATTTCTCTTTGTGAGTTTCAAAGCAAAATATATTTGATAGCACTCGATTTCCAAGCCGTTTACCGTGTTGACGTGTTTTCTAAATTAGAGCCAAATTTTTTCCACCCGTCACATGACGATTGGCAGCTGTTCATGAAGATTAATGTTTGTGCAAATCTCCTTGAAACATCTATAAAGGAACGTTGTTTTTTAATTTGTGTTTTGAAATTCCCCAAAAACAAATGTGAAAACTACTCAAGGTTTTTGGGTTGTATACAGTACAAACTGTACTCGGTAATCACACTGACTCCAAACAGCCGATGACCGAAAAACTTGCAGATGTCGGCCGAGCACTAATATATCGTGTGTGTGTGTGTGTGTGTTTTGCTGATAAAGCATACCATATTCTCTCTGTTAACTTCCCTTCCTCACCCCTCTCCCTCTTTGTCCCATCTTTGCTCCACCCCCTCCGAGTACAGTGCAGCACCCTCATCCTCCACCTCTCTCTGTCTCTCTCTCTAACTCCAGGCATATCCGGACGGTGGCTATCTCCAGATGTGTCCAGACAGACCCTCCCCTCACGCTGCCTTCCCTTCCTCATATTCCAGCTCCAAATATACAACATATTCCTTCCCCTCCCTTCATGCTGCCTTCCCTTCTCCCACCCTTCCTCACTCCCCCACCCCTCCTCGCTTCCCCCTTCTTCCTCGCTCACCCGCCTTCCTCGCTCCCCCATCCCTCTCTCTTCCCCCTCTTTTTCTCCCATCCCCCCCTCCTCCCTTCGTATTCGCATCAGTGAAGTGACGGGTGGTATTTGCTACTTTCAAATTTCGTCCTCGACAAGCTCTCTAACGCCAACGTCATTCGGCAGCCTTCCTGCTTCTGTCTCTTACGCTCTAATAATCCCCTTGTCCATGTGGATTCCCAACGGAAAATCCAGCAACCGTGGCCTCCATGCCCATTGCTCACGGTGCGAGACCCTTACAGAGCCCACACGAGACCTGTTGATATTCTGCAGGCACCACGCCCACCTCGGCCATGTTCCTCCCACGAGCTGTGCACTCCGAACAGCACATCGGTACTGTGGTGTGTTTTGAAATCCCCACCGCGCCAGTGTTCCACGCGGAGTGCTCGCGACATCGTTTCACCACGTGACCCCTCCATCCACGTCTTCGTGCCCCTGCCTCTCCGCCAATTTTTGCGTGGGACACATTGCGAATTTACCTCGAGCATTCCACACACGGGCGACGCGACCTCGACCGGCAGCTTGGTCAGGCACCGAAGTGTACGTTTCACACACCGGCGGTTCGGTGTCAGACACGCACACCATTGTTACGGCACCGGAATCGGGCATAAGCAGTTCACCTGCGGGTTCCATCCCGGATTTTGTCGGGCCCCCTTCAAAATTTTTTTTAAAAACCGATACAGAGGTCTCCGTATTTTCGTCAGACGAATTATACATGTAGATTCGTTTAACACACTTCATTTGGATGGGGTGTGGCCAACACTTCTGTGTTCATGAACGTCATTACCACGATTATGATTATGTAAATTGCTCCCAAAGCAGTTTATTTTACAAGGGAGGTGTCACTGTCTATGGCAATGGCATACCGGGGAATCACCCCGAGTGGCTTGGAGGGAAACACACAATAATGTTGCCCCCGGTGGTTTATCTTCACAAACAATCATAACGTGAAACAAAATATTGAAGGAATAATTTCAGGCCCCAATTAGGTCTGGGCCCGTGGGTAGTTACCCCGCTTGTCCACCACTCACCCCCCCCCCCCGTCCTTCTCAGCACCCCTGCTTTCACCAAGTCTTTCTCAAGACTGCGTGAGGTAAGTATTCCATGAATACCATCTTGTTGTTTTGAGATTGTGATGTTTACAAACAAACATTTCTCAACTCAATCAGAAAAGTAAAATATTAAAAATATATCATGTGACCGTTTAACCCTTAATGTACATGTAATTTTCTTTAATTCCACCTACAATCCCACACAGGAGTCTATGGAGATGTGCTGCGAGTGAAATTCCTACGCCACAGGAAAGACAGAGCTCTGATTCAGATGTCTGATTCAGTTCAGGCTCAGCTTGGTAGGTTTGTATTTATTCGTTCTATCTTCACGATAAGGCCCAAGTGACATGGAGTTTTGATATACAGCAGACCCTCCCGTTGGTGGGGGTTACGTTCTCGAAAAACCCCGCGTCGGGCAAAACTGCGATGCGTAAAGTTTGGACCTTATGGGGAAAAAATGGTTCGGGGAACTAACTCTAAAATGCATCGACTTTTTTAACCCAAACTGCAGTGGTAACGAGGACACCCGGTAGAGCGCATACCACTGCCAGGCTGAATCGTTTATGTTTCGTATCCCACTGACTGGCCGGATCTGGATTCGGACATGAACTAAAATTTCGTACCGACGCAAAGTGGTCGCAGTGATGCACTGCTCCGGCGCATGCTCCCATACCTGACCTGACCTGGTTGTGCATTTCACAGCGAAGACTCAACCATGGCACCGAGGAGCTTTAAAAACACCTTTTGGATAAAGTTGTGGAAAGGCAGAGATGAGGGGGTGGATATAAAAATATTTCAAAGACCTTGATCCCTTGGAGCACAGTCAAGACAATCATTAAGTGGAAGGTGTATGGGACTACCAAGACGCTGCCGATATCAGGCCATCCCTCCAAACTGGATTACCAAGCAATGAGGAGACTGATCAGAGAGGCCACCAAGAGGCTAACAGTCACTTTGAAAGAGCTGCAGGCCTTTACGGCAAAAACTGATCACTGTGTGCATGTGACAACAATATCCCAAGCACTCCACAATTCTGGCCCATACTGTAGGGGGGGGGGGAAGAAGGAAGCCATTACTCAAAAAAGCCCACCTTGAGTCCTGTTTGAGGTGTACAAAAAAAACCACTCCAGAGATTATGAAGCCATGTGGAAAAAAGTTTTGTTATTTGATGAAACCAAGATGGAAACTTTTGGCTGAAATGAAAAACGTTACATTTGACGCATACTCAACAAAGCACATCAGCCAAAGAACACCATCCCTACTGTGAAGCATGGTGTTGGCAGCATCATG
>NC_140980.1:503358-578358 GCF_056783735.1 Eptatretus burgeri
AAAGCTTCTCCCCCACCCAACCCCTGCCTTGATTTTCAGGATTCGAGGAACTAATTCGGAAAACTCATCCTGGAAGAATCCGAAAATTTGAATTCCCATTCTGGTGACGTCATGACAATCAAATCCTGGTGATTCATCTCATCTATGACGGAGAACGGCACTCGGTAGAGCGCACACCCTCGCCAGGCTGAACAGGTAACATTTAATGTCCACTGATCGGCCGGATCTGGATCGCGGATCTGAAAGCACAGGGAGAATTTGTTTCCCACCCGTGAGATCGAATCATACGTCACCTGCATACCCACAAACTACGTTTGGCTGACACCTGTGTTCAAGGCCACCCCGGTTTACGGTGATTGTTAAGACTTGTTGATCACACAACGCGGGACCAAGGTTGGTCCAAGTTGGTCAGCTGAGTACACAGAACACGGCAGTCCACAGTGTGGCTCACGAAATGCCGAAGGATACTTTTGTTCTGAAATTTTTTTCTTAAAACGTATGATTTTTCCAAATATAGGAACAGGTACGCACTACACCTGCATGGAAAATCTGTGAGTCTTTATGGGCAGTCAAGGGAAATAATGTGTCCGCATGTTGTTGTGAAGGACCTTAGATTTCTAAACTCCACTCCTGATGGAGGAGGTTTGGAACACCCAAAGCTTTTCTTATGGTGCTGTGTGTCAGTGAGTGAGTGAGTGAGTTTATATAGTTTCTCAGATCTACTGGAATCTATATGTCACACAGTGAGGATCTGCGTTGTCAAATGCTCCGTGTTGTTAACACAAGACATTAAGAAGGTGAAAAGAGTTGGACAGATTGTCGGGTTGGGGGCTTCACGTCACCTGATGCTGCTCTCCTCCCTGCTCATCATTCTGTTCGCAAATTTTGTCCGTCAGGTCAGGGATGATGACTGATATTTCCTTCGCTTTCCTCCTCTTTACGTACATCAGGAGAAGTAACGCAAGAACTGAAAAACAAAACACATTGTTAAAAAGAGTCAACTGGCAGGTATGAGAAGCTTGTATGGAAAAGACATTCATTCATATTGTTGCGGTTCTTGGAACCACAAGCATCCAACAGATAGGTGACCCAAGACAGTTATTCCATTGTTATACGTGTAGATAGTCCCTTTCCTTTTGTCTGGCGGGACAACAAGGGAGTGCCGAACCCCGCGCACTGTATAGAATGTGCTCGAAGGCAGACACGTACGCCGCTCGTGAAACATGCATGGGTTTATCCATGACGATGTACCTTCGGCCCTCGCTGGCAGCAGCGGATTCCCCACGGATGGTGAACGTCTTCTCGTCTCTCCGGCCAGCGGAGCTGCAATAGAGCCGGGGAATGTGCAGTGCGGGTCGCGTTGGCGCGCTCTGGTCGGACGCCCGAGCGGGCGTGCGGGAAACTCGGCCGGTCACCAGGGCAGGGCTCGGGGGGTTTTGCAGGACGATTCGCGTGCCAATTTCGGTGTGGGCGATTCGTGTCATGTCGTGGGGTCGGAGCAGAATATTGCTGCTCTGAGATGACCTTGCCGAAAACGAAGTGAGGCGGTTTCCAGCCAAAGTCAGCGGGCCACGTGAGGGGACGGGTCCAATCGGAGTGCCCGATTCAGGTGATGACGTTTCACTTTGGGGTGGCCTCCCCCCTCCCCCCACCGCACTGCAAGTCCTGTAAAGGTCAGAGCAGTTCCTCCTCCTCATCTCCGCCCACACGACGTCAACCCCACCTGCCCATCTGGTCCCGCCTACCACTCCATCCACGCACCCTGGACTCCGCCGCCCCTTCTCCACTCAAGCCCCTCCTTCTCGAACACGGTCTCCACACGCTCTGCTGAAGCCAGAGACGACGCGCCAGCTGTCGGGTGCCGCACTACGGAGCATTCCCCCCCCGAAATGTATTGGTGGCACGTCGTGCTATCAGGCACAAAGGTACCAAGAACGTAGCCTCAACTCCTTTCCCTTCCTGGTTCAAAACTTTATCTTCATCGGGTTTTGTGTGTGTGTGTGTGTGTGTGTGTGTGTGTGTGTGTGTGTGTGTGTGTGTGTGTGTGTGTGTGTGTGTGTGTGTGTGTGTGTGTGTGTGTGTGTGTGATTCCTGGCACCTTTCTGCTTAAGTAAGACTGCAGAAGATCATTATCGTTATTATTTTCGCGTTAAGTCTGCTGTGTGTCCCCTTTTGTAAGTTGCCTGTTTCATTGCTGCATCACACCTCTCTCTCTCATATCTTTGCACAACACACCGCAATAAATCCTGATCGTGCCACATACCTTTCCTCACCCATTGTTAATACTGTTGTGGTTGACCAAATTCGCAAACCACCATTCAGGTCCCTGAGGTGAGATATCTCGGTAAGTATATGTGTAGTTCGACCCAAACCCGTTGTCTAGAGGGAATAAATGTCATTCATGAGGGCTGCGACTCTTCAGGATAGCCGTTTTTCTTTTACTATCTTTATTTTGGACCAACCGCCATTATTACCACCACCAACCACGTCTCCACAGCCATCACAACAACAACCACCAACCACAACGCCGCTTCACCACAACCGCCACGACCTTTACCGTCACAACTCGCCACCATCTCATCCACACCATCTCGCGCCACTCGTGGGCACCGATGCTGGACTCGTGCGGGGCGCGCACCGAGCAGCGTGTTCAAAAGCATCGCGGACTTTCCGCAGAAAAACGGATCAAAAACGACTCACGCCCACTTTTGTTCCGTCCAATCGGTGAGCGAGGGGCGGTTTGGCCCCGCCTCCAGGGCGTTGGAGGGCGGTCGCTATATGCAAATTCATGGATCAAAAAGCATTCACGCCCACTTTTCCTCGGGCCAATGGGGAGCCAGGTGAAGGGTCGGAGGCAGAGGGTCAAGGGTGGAAGAGCGAAGCCACGGGGCTTATAAAAACGACTGCGTTCGTCAGACAGTTGAGTTGAGCAGGAGGAAGAGTTCGGAGTTGGAAGCGGAGGAAGAGTTGAGTTGAAGTGGCAGTTCGCAGTTGGCAGTTCGCAGTTGGCAGTGCAGTTTGGAGTTCGCGGAGTCGGAGTGAAGAGGACGGAGCTGTGGAGAGGCGGCGGCGGCGAGGGCGGTTGAGGGGGTGCTCGCGTCGGATTCGAGGAACTGCGGAGGGAAAGGCCGGCGGCGCGACCGAGGTCGTGGTGGAGACGCTCGTCGCGGGACCCAAGATTTTGTGAAATCCTCCTTTCCCCGAGCATCAGCAACCCCCTCCTGTTTCCCCCCGCGCTGAGATAGTGCGACAAAAGGGGGCCCCCTTCCCACCCCCTACCAGACACTGTCCGCGAGGCCCGCGGAGTTGAGGCACCACCGCCGCTCCGCGTCTCATCATCAGACGGGTAGGCCCGACACGGTCTCCGCCCCAGGCCCGCCTACCCCCTCATCCTGGAGGGTGGTTCTCTTTTCTTTTGCTTTGGCAATATGTGTTGTCGGCGCCGTCTGTGAAGTAAAATTGTATAAGTGTTGCCGTGTGCTCGCGTTGTCGGTATTAGATCTGCATTGTTGCATTTGCTTTTTGTCTTCTTCTTTTACATGTGCTTTTGGTGGAATTGTATATGTGTGCTTTCCGTTCATCGCGAAATAAATGTGCTTATTATTGAACTGTTTTTCCCGCTTCGCTTCGTCATTTCTTTCATTGAATCCTCATCTTGCTTCACGTAAAGGGTTGGTCGTGGGTTAAGACGCCCGATAATTAATCGAACCGTCGAGGTCGACGAATAACACCGCTCGGTTATCCCGATAGTACGGAACGGGTCGCTTAAGTGGCCCGTGTCCGAAGTCGACCTGCGGCGAGGTGCGATCGCCCGGTCTACCTTCCGTGTGGGTACTTAGGTAGGTCGAATTTGGCGAGCAACCCTATCCCACGCGGGGGCCGATTGGCTCGATCGCGGTGAGACCGAAAGGTCCACCCGTGACTGGTTCCCGGCGTTAGTCCGAGAGGGTCACGACTGGATTGTCCGTCCGGTGGGCGACGTGCCGCGATTCGAGTTACGTGGCCGTCAGCACGCCGGCGGGCGCGAATCCGCGACAATACATTATTATTGGGAATGTTCCCTGCTCGTTTTTGTCTTTTCTTCTATTGATCCAGCATGGTCCGAATCCTAGCTCAGCCGGAACTTTATTCCCAATGATCCGTTCCTTTTAGCCGGTACGTCATTGGCAGTGTCGCTCGGCTGCATCCGATCCGGAAAAGTGATCCGGTTCGGACAAGGCGTGCCGAGGGCGTGTTCCCCGGTAATTAAACCACGTGATTAATTAGGTAACCCGGTTAGCCCAGAGACGAGAAGACCCTCGGTCATGCGGTTGAGTTATTGGTGTCCACGGTCGGTTAAGCGACCCGCCTCGTCACGGAATTTACGTGTGCGATGGCCTACAATTCCGGGCAGTCTGGTGGGAACCAATATAGCTTCCCCCACCTAATGATCTTCTAACCCGACCCCCGGCCCGCAACAATATATGAAACTAACAAAAAATAAATAAAACTGTTCAGCAGCTGAGAGGTGAAGAAGGAAGGAAGAACAGAAGGAAAAACAGGGCTTACAAACAAATAGCAAGAGGATCTGCACCATCACGAGCGTGAAGACGATTGAATTCCACGTGCAGTTTCCATCGGCGTTACACCAGCACACACTCACAATCATGGAGGAGTTTCCTGTGAGTGCTGGTGTGCCCGAGTCAGAGATCTCAAATGAGAGCCTGTAAGTGCCAACGGGCAAATCCTTCTTCGGACTCAAGATGCTGGACTCACCTGCAAAGAAAAGGAGGGGGGTGAGCGTGTGAGTGTGCAGGTTAATCGAGTGGGTGGCAACCAAGACCGACCCGTGTGACCTTTCTGCAAAAAATTCCAGTCACTTGTACAAATGGGCCTCTGATGGACAATCTACCCTCTGCTAACTTTATCATTGGCCTGAAGGTGGAGACACATTCGCGAGATTGCAGCCATCGTCACTCCAGAACACAGGAAAGGTGCAAAACACAGATCATCTCAACTGGGGGCCTAAAATAAACCAAAAACCAAACAAAGACTCCATCATGGCAGCTGACATCAAGCCTTTCAGCTTTTCTCCAACGTCTTCATCTCTGGGTCATGGTTTTGGAATTCAGTGGCGGTGACTCTGCTGCAGGTATATCCAGTACTGCTGAGTCTCGGTCTTCTTATTCTTCCACAAAAACGTGCAGAGACCTCCAAGGAGTATCATCGCACTGATATCTCTCAATAATGTGTGGAGACCCTGGAACTCAAGTGAGAGGTTACGCCTGTGTCTCCGGACGTATATTGGGCGTTCGCTACTCGCTGCACCTGCGGAATAACAAGGATTTGCTCCTCTTTCATGGGCGGCTCTCACCCGGATCCTCTCATCTGCCAGTGACTTGGGCCGGTTCCATTCCTCGTGTACTTTAACTATCTTGTGTTAGGGTTATTTTAAGAAGGGTCAGCCACGCCCACAGACCATCCGACAATCCAAGAGAAGGTGAGCGGGGAGGGCTAAGTGGGTCACGGATTGTGTGCGGTGGGGGCCGAGGGTATAAAAGTCATGTCCAACAAAATGATCAGGATGCAACAAAGAAAAAGGAACAGTGCAGAGAGGGTTAGGGTGGTGGGGGGTGCACCAACAGCAGGGTTTAAGAACAAAATCGAGGGAGACTCAGACAAATAAGGGATGTGCAGAGGAATGAGGGGTTGGGGAGGGATGCACGGGGTGGATAAGATGGAAACAGAAACTAACTCTCAGGAAGGAAAACTGGAAATTTGGAATGAGGTGAGTTTAGGGGTGGGTGGGGAAGGGGGAGGAGGTATAACAGGGGTACAAAAGATTATGGCTTTGAATGTGGGAGGATCTGAGATGGTGCTGAACAGCTGTCTTGAAGACCTGGAGGGAGGAGTGAGATTGAAGAGGACGTGGAAGTTGATTCCACAGGTGGGAAAAAGAGGAACAACTGAGTGGAGGTGGAACAACTGAGGAACCAACCGAGAAACGGACCGCGGACGGCTTGGTCCGGAGGAGCTCTTCGAAACCGATTAATACCGTCCTGGACGACTCGTGTTTCTACCCAAGAAACATCGATCAATTCAAAAACACGTTAATGAACAATACAAATATTAATAAAAGCAAATTTAACTGAAAAGAAAAGCAAATCTCAGTGAAGAGAATCCGAATGTCCATCTGTTGGTGTTTCTTTTACCTGTTATCAACCTGTATTTGGAATGTGTCGAGTCCAAATGTTCCATTTGTTGATCATCATAATCTCATATAGATCTTATAATTGGAATGACAATGGTTATATTTGAGTTGAGGAAGATTATTCTGATTTACTCACACAACTATTTCCATGGACAGGAAAGCTTTTCTTGAGGAGCTTGTGGAGGACCCAACCTTCTCTCGAGGGTCCCTTGGTATCTTTCTGGACATGAAGACCGTCTTGTTCTTGATCATTTGTGAACATGCCATTGGGGACCCGTAGGGCAAAGCGATGGGCAGGCTCTGCCAGTTCACAATACCAGTCACGTGACGAAGTCGGTCAAAATTCCGGACTTTGTAACTTCCTTCAAAAATCTTCTCCAGACCCACCAGTCAGAATGCCACCAGATTTGAGATGCAACACCGGGCCAGGGTAGGGATGGTAAATTGCGGAGGTCATGCCGATCAGGAGACTGGAAATGTGTGAAATTGGCCGACTTAATGTTTGTAAAAATCGTGCAAATTCCTTCGAAAATCTTCTTCTTCAAACCATCCGTCCATCCATCGGGACCATACTCTGTGCAGACCGTTGGTGCTGCCTCTGTAGTCTCCTTGGCGATTGGTAACAATCCTGGATGGGTCGCCACTCCGACACAGGATACCAGCAAGCTGGCACTCATTTTTGCCGACCTCAACCCCACCTGGTATTAATTCAACAGCCAAGCGGGATTTAAACTCAGCATCCCAGGATCTCAAGCCCACCGCCCGAACAATTAAGCCAACACCAGGCATGGTCCAAACCCACCAGTGAGAATGTTTCCAAATTTGGGTTACAACATGAGGCGAGGGGAGAGATGTTAAATTTTGGAGGTCAAGGCGATCACGTGACTGTGACTGTGTCAAAATGGCGGTCGCATAAATTCCTTCCAACATCTTCTTCCCCACACACACCAGTGAGAAAGCTCCCAAATTTGGGTTCCAAAACCAGGCCAGGGATCAGGTAACCTCCAGGTCCGGTGGTCCTATTTCTTTTCCCCCAGTTCACATTTCATCCGCCATTCCTCCAGGTGGACAAAGGATACTCCTGCCCTTTGATGCTGAAATGTCAATCCCTTGTGCCCAAGATCCTGAGAACCCAATGTGTTTTGGATCTTTTTGTTCTTGTGAGGAACACGGAGACGAACACGAGTCAGGTGTGAACAAGGGGAAAGGTAAGTAGATGAGAACCCCTTGTTGAAAATTTTTTCTCATCTGCGTTTTCATGCTTCACATTTTCCTTTATTATGAGCTTTTCTGGAATTGGAATTCAAGATGAAGTATTATCATCGTGCACCGTCTGTCCATCCGTCCCTCCTGTCTGTGTCCTATTTCCATTTCTCTTAGGAAACCGCTGTGCCGATCAGGCTGAAATTTGGCAGCACGGTTCTGCTCCTGACTAGTAATGAGGATTGCAAAGGTCTTTCCGGTCACGTGACTTTAAGTAGGTCAAAATGGTGGACTGAGTACATTCCTTCAGAAATCTTCTCCAGCCCCCCCCCCCCCAGTCAGAATGATGAATGATTCTACATTTTGGTTCCATCATTGGGCCAGGGTTGGGATGTTAAATTGTGTAAGTCATGTCAATCAGGTGACCAGAAGTGTGTCAAAATGGGAGATTTAGTAAACTTTTGGGAAAAGTGCACGAATTCCTTTAAAAATCTTCTCCAAATCCACCTGTGGAGTCAGTGGGCGTCAGCTGTGGTGGTATGGACATGTGACGAGAGAGAGAGAGAGAGAGAGAGAGAGAGAGAGAGAGAGAGAGAGAGAGAGAGAGAGGGAGAGAGGGAGAGAGAGAGAGAGAGAGAGAGAGGGAGAGAGAGAGAGGAAGAGGGAGGAGAGAGAGAGAGAGAGAGAGAGAGAGAGAGAGAGAGAGAGAGAGAGAGAGAGAGAGAGAGAGAGAGAGAGAGAGAGAGAGAGAGAGAGAGAGGAAGAGGGAGGGAGAGAGACAGAGAGAGAGAGAGAGAGAGAGAGAGAGAGAGAGAGAGAGAAATAGATAGAGAGGTAGAGGGAGGGAGAGAGATGGAGATGGTGTTGGAGAGAGAGATGGAGAAAGAGAAAAGACAAACAACTCGAAGAGAGCCAACATGAGATGATTCTAACTCCAGTTGTGATGTGCATCATGATTTACAAAGGTCACATGACCATTGTGATCTGTTCAATCTAAAGTTGAATCAGTTCATCTTTGTATTAGAGTCCGTACGTTTTTCAAGAACGTTTGAAAACCAGACGCGGTGGTGTCATTGTTGGAGCATCTACTCGAAGCCTGGGAGGGTGATGGTTTGTCACCCTGGCTGGGTCACACCAAAGACATTAAAAACACACGTCCTGCTTCCTTGCTTGACGTTCATCATTTATAAGGATAGAACATGGCCAAACAACCAGAGGTTGGTCATAAGAGGACAGCCTTTGATGGGCCTCCAAGCCTCCTCCTCCGTCAAACGTTCTTTTGGAGGAAATATACTATTATTATCTCTTGAGTGGTTCATAAGTTATTGCAGTCCCACGGATTTTTAATTAACGGGCACTTGACCTTCGGTCTTTGACCTTTTCAACCAAAAATTTAATCCGTCCGTACGTGTGTCATTGTCCATAGTCATGAGAAGTTTGGTCAAAATCGCTTTAGCGGTGAACAAGTTATCATGGTAACTGAAATATGCTACCTTTAGCGAAAGGTGACATGACCTTTGAGCCTCAAAATCTTATGAGTTGACCTTTGCATCAAAGTACTTACTCACACCAAGTTTGGTCTGATTCCGTCAACAACTTTTTGAGATATCGTGCGATATATCGTTTTAGGCCAATGTCTCGATGGTGAAGATTCGCCAAAACAATATTATCAGATCCGGATACGGATAAAAATCTGCACCAAAATATAGTCAGTTCTTCCATGTCGCACACGCATCGTGTCCACCAAGTTTCTTCCGAATCCGTCCACCACTTTTTGAGATATCGTGCGATATATCGGTTGAGGCCAATGTCTCGATGGTGAAGATTCGCCTAAACAATATTATCAGATCCGTATCCGGATTCAAATCTGCACCAAAATCGAATAATTTCTTCCTTGTAGCACACCCAATGTGTCCACCAAGTTTCGTATGACTCCGCCCACAACTTTTTGAGATATCGTGCGATATATCGGTTAAGGCCAATGTCTCGATGGTGAAGATTCGCCCAATCAAAATGATCAGATCCGGATCCGGATTCAAATCTGCACCAAAATCGAATCAACTCTTCCTTGTAGCACACCCAATGTGTCCACCAAGTTTCGTCTGATTCCATCAACAACTTTTTGAGATATCGTGCGATATATCGGTTTAGGCCAATCTCTCGATGGTGAAGATTCGCCAAAGCAAAATAATGAGATCCGGATCCGGATACAAATCTGCACCAAAATGGAGTCAGTTCTTCGATGTCACACACCCATCGTGTACACCAAGTTTCGTCCGAATCCGTCCACCACTTTTTGAGATATTGTGCCATATATCGGTTTATGCCAATCTCTCGATGGTGAAGATTCGCCGAATCAAAATTATCAGATCCGGATCCGGATTCGAATCTGCACCAAAATCGAATCATTTCTTCCTTGTCGGACGCACAAGGTGTACACCAAGTTTCGTCTGACTCTGTCCACAACTTTTTGAGATATCGTGCGATATATCGGTTTACGCCAATCTCTCGATGGTGAAGATTCGCCGAATCAAAATTATCAGATCCGGATCCGGATTCGAATCTGCATCAAAATCGAATCAACTTTTCCGTGTAGCACACCCAATGTGTCCACCAAGTTATGTCTCAATCCGTCGAAACTTTTTGAGATATCGTGCGATATATCGTTTTAGGCCAATGTCTCGATGGTGAAGATTCGCCTAAACAAAATTATCAGATCCGGATCCGGATTCGAATCTGCACCAAAATCGAATCAACTCTTCCTTGTAGCCAACCAAATGTGTCCACCAAGTTTCGTCTGATTCCGTCAACAACTTTTTGAGATATCGTGTGATGTATCGTTTTAGGCCAATGTCTCGATGGTGAAGATTCGCCTAAACAAAATTATCAGATCCGGATCCGGATACAAATCTGCACCAAAATGGAGTCAGTTCTTCGATGTCACACACCCATCGTGTACACCAAGTTTCGTCCGAATCCGTCCACCACTTTTTGAGATATCGTGCCATATATCGGTTTATGCCAATATCTCGATGGTGAAGATTCGCCGAATCAAAATTATCAGATCCGGATCCGGATTCGAATCTGCACCAAAATCGAATCATTTCTTCCTTGTCGGACGCACAAGGTGTCCAGCAAGTTTTGTTTGACTCTGTACACAACTTTTTGAGATATCGTGCGATATATCGGTTCAGGACAATCTCTCGATCGTGAAGATGGTGATCTCTCTCGATGATCTCTTTCTCGATCTCTCGATGGTGAAAAAGTGCCATGTGGCACCACGTGATGCAGGAGTGCGGCTCGTGTGGTCCGCTCGACAGCTCGGACGAATGAACAGAATCTCCGACCAGGGACGATCACCACAACTCTCCACAATTCCCCTTCAGGGACAAGGGAACAGGAAAGGGAACGACGTTCTCGTCGACCTTCACGTCCACGCCTTTTGTCAATCGCTTGAACGAACCAAGAGCCTCCAGCCTCCAACTGGGACAAGGGAACAACCAACCAACCACGACTCTTCACGCCCACCCTTTTGTAGGGGCCGGCTCCGCCCTTCGCTCTGCCCCGCCCCGTTCTTGGCTCCTCCTTCCTTCGAGGCGTTTCCAGAAAGCTCTCGAAGGGGGGCGTGCCCCCACTCCGACCGCCTCACGCCGTGCATCCACCAATCGGGAGCGAGCTGCCGCACCCCTCCCCTTCACACCAAGCGTGGTGGGGGGGATTCAGGTGGAAGCATCAGGCGGGGGAAATTAGGCGGGAAAACCCCACCATCGCTGTTGGTTTTTGTTCTTGCACGCGCCCGCACGGTGCTCGTTGAATGGCGAGTGGCGAAAATGTGGTAGCGTAGTTGTGGAAGGCGTGATCGTTGAGATGTTGGTTGTGGCGAGGTTCGTTGTTGTTTTTGCACCAAATTAACTACAGCAAAAGAAAAACGGCTAACTGAAGCGTCGCAGCTCGAATGGTTCACATAGATTCCCTCTATACAACGGGTTTGGGCTAACTACACATGAACTTACAAATATATCTCACCTGAGGACTCTTTCTGGTGTATTGCGAATTTCCACAACCGTAACAATATGCTCGGAAAAACTCGCACTCATACTCGTATCGCTTCCAGTTCCTGCATGTGCAAGTGGAAAATTGATGTACAATATACTGATATGGTGTGTTGGAAATCTTGTGTTCAAATATTGTGCGATGTATTGTGGCGAATTGTGTGTCCAGCACCAGAGTCCCCGAACAATAAAACCATCATCACACTTGAACCCATTGACATCCCATTTTCATTTATGCTGAGGTGTTGGAGTATATGAAGGGGGGTATTCTCACACGAAAAAATCGGGACCATCAGTTTGGCTGGGGAGCGGGGGGCCCAAGGTCAAAGGGCGCCCCAAACTATAACCTTTTGAATTACTGTTTCTCAGTGATTTTACTTTACGCGATTCGAAATATCTCGCTTTTACGAGCATTTTGATACCAAGATCAGCCAAATTGGACCACTACAACCTGTGATATGGCCTCGAGAAGATTGTGGGGCAGCTGGGGGTGCCCAAATTTGGGGGGCCCCTAAAATTGGCCCCGATGGGCCCACAGGTCTAAAAGTTGGTATTTTGAGTTTTTTCACCCAAGTGAATAAATGACCAACACATGGGGAGAAAATGAGGTGTTAGTGTCGGGAGGGTGTGTACACTTGACATGGAATGCCCCTCCTCTCTCCCTCTTCTCCTCTCACCTACTTCTTCCCCTCTCACCTCCTTCCTCTCCTCCATCCTTCCCATCCCTCCTCTCCCTCTTCCCTTGAATATTCCCATCAGCAACGCGACAGGTAGTATTTGCTGGTAAACAAGTAAACATGAATTAAGCTTTATACATTACATTTTCAAACTTTTCTCAATTAAAAGAAGTAATTGTTAGCTATAAATTATTTAATTAGTCAGGTGCTCATGAGAGTTCAAGTCCCTGACCCTCAGTGATGGGTAATGTTGTTAAACGTGTCCTTTATGATCCATCCATGAAGACCACACTCTGTACAGAGAGAGCATCAGTGCTGCTACAGCAGTTACCTGGGTTATTGGAACCAATCCTGGACAGGTGACCACTCTGACACAGGATACTCAAACGGCTCAATCCTCCCAGCAAGCTGGTATCACTTTTCTAAGTGATGACAAGCTGTTCCAGATGATCAGAAGGATGACAAGCTGAGTCAACCCCACCTGGTATTAATTCAACAGCCAAGTGGGATTTGAACTCAGGAGGACCCAAGTAAACGAAGCCCACCACCCCAACCATTAAACCAACACCAGGTATACTTTTATGATATTTTACCAAAACAAATAAACAGAGGCGGAGCAAACACACCTATCCCGTGACAATGGTTTCATGACAGTTCTTACAACAGGTCAAAGGTCGAGGTCACAGCTTCAGGTTAAAATTTCGTGAAAAATTATTTTGGGGTCAAACTTTGACCTTGAACTTGTGACTTCCATCCATCGAGCAGAATTAATTAGTTTCCTGTTAAACTCTCACCAACTCTGCTTTACAAACAGCCGACTGGTTTAGTGGTAACTAAGTTCATCCTTCACATCTTTAAATATAATATTGAACATAATTTGGCCTTCAATAAGTTGTGTGCCGGTGGAGAGGCCCCTCACAAGTAAATCTTCATCTGATTTGGTGTACACGAGATTAAAGAGGAACCGAATGATGAATGAAGTGATGAGGTATAAAATGATGTCATACATGTACAAGAGGGAGGGTAACATGTCATGGATGGGATTTCCATTCACAATTCAATTCTGGCTCCGCTCCAGACATCGTGACATTCACTAAATCAATGAGTTCCTGTGTTAGTACACAGCACCGATCAGCACGGGAAACACAAGTTCTCGGTACGGAGTGAACGCCACGTACCGGGTCTGGACTCCTTGTCCTCGGGTGCACCGACCATGGACCCGCGGTCTACCGGAGAACCTCCCGGACCGACCACGTATCCTCCATCGGAGCCGCTCGTGGATCCCGAGGTGTTCCCTCTGAGATCTCGGGTCATGGTGGACCGCACGTCGTGTCCGGTGAAGGACGGTACGCTGTGGTAACCGAGTGAAGAGCGCGAGCTGTTTGGGGAAAAAGCGAACAGGGAGATCGCGGTGTCTGATTGGTTCCCGCCACATCACGTGTCCATGATTTAAAATAAATACAAAGATTGAACGTTTCGTTTTAACGGATTGTTTGTGTTTCAGATTGTGTTGTGAAAGTGGAAAATCGAGTCCGAGTTCGTCGATGATTATTTCCTCGACACGAAACAACGTTCTTTATTTTCTGTTTTTGTATTTATCGACAATCTTCCCTCCATAATGGAGTATATATGGGTATGTGGGTATGTAGGTGGGTATGTACCATCTACTCCTCCGGGAGGTTTTGACCGAGGACGCTGAAACTTTCAGGGATTAATGAGGGAACCCCGAAATTGTGTCTGTACAAGTTCCGATTGATTCCATCAAGTTTGGAGGAAAAGTTAATTCAGGACCCTTCGGGACCCCCATTCATGATGACAGGAAGAAAACCACGTGGTAACCTTCCCGGGTCAGATTACGGTCACGTGTGTGTCCGAGTGGTGCTCAGGTTTCGTACACCAGACGACGGTCTCCTTGGGTTAACCTGAGGCTGTCAGCACTGCAGCCTGGGTTCGAGTCCCGACCCAGCTATAAACTGTCACCCCGGAGTTTCACGGTCAGGGTGATTCATCAATGTGTGTGTGTGTGTGTGTGTGCGTGTGTACTGTTAAACTGGGCGTCACATCTACCCGGAGTGCCTCCACCCCACCCCTCCCCCTCTGAGCTCTCTCATCCTCTCTCTCCTCCCTCCATGTTGAGTGGACTGCAACACGTATGAATCAGATTCGGAGTGAGTCGACCGGAGGGTTCCCGGGGTCCAAACCCCTTTTTCCCCCGGGGCTCCCTGGTTCCAAACCCCTTTTTCCCCCGGGGCTCCAAACCCGTTTGTTTGTTTTTTGTATACCTTGCCGAAGCTCGTATGAGAGCTAACGCACAACGCACAGCAAGGGGGGCATGAGATAAGAGGGGAAGGAGTGGGAAGGGCAAAACAGTGGGGAGCAGAGACATTTGGAGATCTGTGGAAGGGAGAGGGGTGGGGCAGGGAAGATGGGGAATACAAGATGGACAGTACAGTTACCTTCATGAAGGAAAGCAGGGAATTTGAAGGAGGTGGGTTTGGAGTGGATTAACGGGGGTAGAAAGATCGAGGATTTGGATGGGGGACGATAAGAGGTGGTGAACAGCTGTTTTGAAGGCCTGGAGGGAAGAATGGGATTGAATAGAGTGAGGGAGTTCATTCCAAAGGCGGGAAAAAAGCGGAATGAAAGAGTGAAGATGAGCAGTGATTCGTGATTTTGTATTTTTGCCAGAAGGGGGTTGTTGTCGGACCTTGAGCGCCCTGCAGAAATACGGTGGCGACAAATAGCAGAGAGAGCAGGGGGGGCGAGGCTGGAGAGGAGATGGTAGAAGACAGAAAGACCACCGACCTGCCTGCGGTGAGAGAGTGAGAGGCCCAAAGACTCAGCCTCGTCGCAGGAGATGCCAATGATCCGAAATGCCTTGATTTCCACAGCGTGAAGCCGAGAAAGGTGGGAGGCAGGAGCACCAGCCCAGAGGGGAGAGCAGTACTCTTATCAGGCTGCGGACAAAAGCTTTGTCGGTGGTCAGGAGCTCAGGTGGGCCGAGGAAGGACTTTGCACGATGGAGGATTCCCAGTCGGCGACTGCCTTTGGAGGTGAGGTTTGAAATGTGGCTTTCCCAGGAAAGGTCATGGCAGAGAGTGAGACCCAGAAGCTTGAAACAAAGGACTTTTCCAGAAGATTGTGGAGAAAGTGGATGGCGGGCTTTCTCAACGGTCCTTTCGGAGAGACATAATGAGAGTGTGAGATTTGTCCGGATTGAAAGACATGTTCCACGTGTTGGACCAGTTTGTGATTTTAACCAGATCTGCAGTGAGCGAAGAAGCTGCTGCTTGCCGGTCTGAGGGATGACAGATGGTACGGCATAGGGTGGAGTCATCAGCAAAGAGATAAAGAGGATTTAACAGAGAGTCGGAGAGATCATTGCTGAAAACCAAAAAAACAACAGGGCCCAGAACGCTACCTTGTGGAACTCCAGCCTGGACAGGAAGAGGGGATGAAAGAACTCCATTTAAGGCTGGCCTTGGATACCATAGGAAGAGAGTTTGGTGAGCAGGGCAGGGTGCCAGACCGTGTCAAAAGCACACGATATGTCTTGGGATGTGGCTCTGATTTCATGTCTGGCATTGAGGACCTCCATCCATTGTTGGGATAGCAGCAGCAGCATATCCAGGGTAGAGTGACCTGGTCTGAAACCAAATTGATGATCGGAAATCAGGCCATTGGAGAAGAGGAAGGATTTAATGTCTGAAGTGATGATGCATTCCTTAACCTTGCTGATGATTGGGAGGTTGGTTGGTCTGTAGTTGCAGGGATCTGTTTTTGTACCTTTTTATGCAGGGCAGTGATGTTTGCTGATTTCCAAGCAGATGGCAGATGACCTTGGGCAAATGAGAGGGTGAATAGAACAGAGAGAGGGTGAGCAAGAACAGAGGAGCAGCTTTTTCGGACACGTGAGCTGATGCCATCTGGACCGGTTGCAGAATGTGAGTCGAGGTTTGACAGCAAGCTCTCCACCTTGTCAGGAGAAAAGGGACAGTTGGGTGCGACTGGGTCAGGTGAGTAGAGAAAGCGATGGGTTTGGGAAACAAGATTTCGATGCAAACACCGAGTTTAGGCATTCAGCTTTTTTCACGTAACGTGTAAGCAGTGCGGCTATTTGAGGAAAGGGAGGGGATGGAGGGGAAGATCCACCAGAAACAGATTTGATGAGATGCCACCAGGATTTGGAGGAGGGAGAGAGCTTTGAAAGTTCAGACAAGAAAGATGTCGTTTTCTGGTTCTCCTGAGAGTGGATACACACTTGTTCTGAGCTTTATGGAAGGAACTGAGATTACCCTCAATTGGGTTTGCTTTCCATGAGGCAAAGGCAAGTTGTTTCAGGCCAACTGCCTCACCACAAGCTTCAGTAAAATATGGGCGGGAGGAAGGGTAGGACAACTGAAGACGAGAGGGGATAAATCTGCGCATGAGGGGGAGCAAGTTTCTTTGAAAGAATTCCCAGGATGAGTTGATGTTGGAGAAAGTAGCGATAGGAGACCAGTCTGTAAGTTTGATGGCTACTTGGAGACCCTGCCAGTCAGCCTGAGTGAAATGCCAGACTCGACGGCGGTGAGGTGGTTCTCTGATAATAGCCAGAGAGATGTCCACTTTGACAAGGGTTGATAACATGTGCAAAGTTTCAATTATTTTCGTTGAGTGGTTTCAGTGAAAATGATATCCAAATTTTCCCTTTAATTCAATATGGCCACCACACCATGTGACACATGACGACAATGTTAACAATAAAAACATTCTCCATCAGTTCTTCCGAAGATTAAAATTTTGCATCGATCGGACAAGCCGAAACAGAGAAAACCAATTTTTAAAGTGAAAATACGAATACATGGACACGTCGACAGACAGACACAAACGTACACAGACACATCAAACACATCGGACAAATACAACAATTCAGGAAAGGAAAGAGAAAGCCAAAACTAAAAAAAGAGAATTCAAAAAATAAAAAACACAAAATTGGTGACAAAGACCTCGAGTGCTTGGGTGTTGAAAACAAACTCAATCTGGAAATGACAGTTTGAAAGATAAAAAATAAATACAAAACACCACCGTATGAGGAAGCAAACCACAGGAGAAAACAAAACCACATGTTTGAGAGTAACCCGAAGAGATTCTTCCAAACTCCTTTGCTCTTTTCAATCTCAGTCCTCCCTGCAGGTCTTCAAAGTTTCTGTTCACCACCATCTCACATCTTCCCCCATCCAAAATCTCGACATTTACTACCCCTGTTGATCCCCCCCCCATTCCCACCTCCTTCAAATTCCCTGTTTTCCTTCCTGAAAATCCCTGTAGTTCCGTCTTGTTTTCCCATTCCCATCCCTCTCTCTTCCACAGATATCCTCTTGTCTTTTTTCTCCACTATTTTTTGATTCCCTCTCCCTCCCTTCTTGTCTCCTGCCTTGTGACGTGTTTCTTTGTGTGAGCTCTTACACAAGCCTAGACTTGGTATGCAAAAACACAAATAAAAAGTTCACCAGTCCCTGATGATGAGAAACATCCCCATTACATGACGCTGCCACCACCAGGCTACACAGTAGGTGTGGTGTCCTTTGGCTGATGTGCTTTGTTGGGTATGCACCAAATGTAGCTTTTTGCATTTTTCCATGAAGCTCCATCAGACCACAAAACTTTTTTCCACATGGCTTCAGAATGTCTGGAATGTTTCTTTGTGCACCTCAAACAGGATTCAAGGTGGGCTTTTTGGTGTAATGGCTTCCTTCTTGCAACCTGACCGGAGAGCCCAGACTTGTGAAGTGCTTGAGATATTTTTGTCTCTGAGATATTATCGATTCTGTCTCTCTCAACTTTTAAATTCCGATCCCATTATAGTAGTCAGTAAACTTGGTCAATACATCATTATGCCAACAAGATTCGCCGGCCAGGAAATGAAAATGTTTATTACCGCTCTTTGGCCTTACTGGCCTTAAATGCAGTGAATAATAAATATTAATAATAATACCGTGACCAAATTACCTTATGACCGAATTACTGTGACCAAATTACCTTATGACCGAATGACGGTGACCAAATTACCTTGTGACCGTTTTACCGTGACCAAATTCCCTTGTGACCGAATTACAGTGACCGTTTTACCGTGACCAAGTTTCCCGTGACCAAATTACCTACATTCATTTTTACACCCATCCTCTGATCTGTGTCTTTCCACAACTTTATCCCGGAGGTCTTTCGAAAGCTCCTCGGTGCTCATGGTTGAGCATTTGCTGTGAAATGCACGACCCAGCACTGGATACCCACAGGAACGGCTGGTTTTATTGTGACATCATCAGAATCACAACAATTTAAACAGGTGCAGGTCATTTAACCTGGTGTGTGATTTTGAAGGTGATTGGTTACACCTGAGCTCGTTTACAATTGCTGTTATAAGACACTTATCAAACCAAGATTTTCTAGTTTTGTGTTTTTCATTAATTTTCTGAAATTTGTGTAATTTGTCTTTCACTTGGAAGTTGTGGGTTACGATGTGTAAATAAAGGTGTAAAAGTCTGATTTAATGATGTTTCATTCCACATTAGATGGCATCAAAAGGTGAAAATTTTGAAAGGGGGTGTAGACTTTCTGCAGACACTGTACTCTGACTCGTTCTCCATCCCTCGTTAACATGACGTCTTCCAAACCACTGCAAAGTGCCTTCTTTGTCTCTCCCAAACTCTTTCCAGATCTTTTTACAATCTTCCTGCTCTTTTGTCGTTCTCCCAGTTGTCGGTATATATTTGTTGATGTATCTTTTTGTATTTTTCATTTCTCTTCTTTGCAATCGATGGCGTTGGATTTGCTGTTATTTCCATCCCATGTGTGACATCATATACTCACACCTGTTCCTGGAAATTCTTTGCTTTGATGTATTGTTTAATGTCAAGATGCAGATGATGAACAATTAAAGGCCTTGTTACACACAGAACAATTATAGAGATTCTCTCAGGTGTCTTGATTCATGTTTATGAAAGTTTGATGAATGATTGAACGCTTTGTGACACACAGAACAATTGTAGGGTTTCTCTCCGGTGTGTATTCTTTGATGTATCGATGCAGTCGATGAACGAGCAAAGGCCTTGTGACACACAGAACAATTGTAGGGTTTCTCTCCCGTGTGTATTCTTTTATGTCTATGTAAGTTCGATGGTTGATTAAACGCTTTGTTACACACAGGACACTTGTAGGGTTTCTCTCCGGTGTGTATTCTTTGATGTGTCGATGCATTTAATGGATGAGCAAACGCTTTGTTGCACACAGAACAATTGTAGGGTTTCTCTCCGGTGTGTATTCTTTGATGTATCGATGCAGTTGATGAACGAGTAAAGGTCTTGTCACACACAGAACAATTGTAGGGTTTCTTCCTGGTGTGCAATATCTGATGCTCATGGAAGTGTGATGACTGATTAAATTCTTTTTTGCAAACAGAACTCTTGTTGAGTTTGTCCCCTGAATGTATTTTTTGATGACGATATAAATTTGATGAAGACCAAAAGGCTTTCCTACATTGTGAACACTTGTGGGATTTCTCTCCGGTGTGCAAACTTTGATGTGTCAACAGATGTGAAGAAGAAGAAAATCCCATCTGACACACAGTGCACCTGTGCGACGTCTCACCTGTGCATAAACACGATGAGGAGGTGAAGTCTTTGTTGGTAACAGAAAACTTGTTTGTCTTCTCACTTCTTTGGCTCTCCTGCTGCAAGACATTGATACACCTGTCGCAGTTGTTGTTGTTTGTAGACACATCCCGAAACTTGTGAACATCCTGACAAAAAGTCTCTGTCAGGTGATGATCGAAAGAAACTTCTCTGTCCAATGACGAGGAACAGTTGACACGTGAAGATTTTTCAAATTTTTTCTCTGCAAATTGACAATGGAGCAAAAACATCAATAAATCACTTTTTACAACTTGAACAGCACTCGTGCAACACATGGTCTCACCTTGCACGTTCATTCTGAATAAAATTACCATTATCAACTGAATACCCCACTAATATGGCTAATACTATCATGGACCATATACACGTATCATCCATGCACCCTATTATATCACATTGTTTCTTTGAATGGGTTATGAACGTCAAACATGTAATTATTCACTCACGTCTGGTCAGAGATCACATAAAAGAAGTTTCAGATTTTTCAGAGAAGCATTTCAATCTAACCAATCATGGCTGGAATACCACTTTGCGGATGACGTCATCGTTATCACCCTATATACCAGATGGGAAGTTTCAATTATTTTCGTTGAGTGGCTTCAGAGACAATGATATTCAAATTTTCCCTTTAATTCAATATGGCTGACATACCATGTGACATATGACGACAATGTGAACAATAAAAAACATTCTCCGTCGGGAGTTCGTCCTATGGTTAAAATTTTACATCGATCGGTCAGGCGGTTACAGAGAAAGCAGTTTTTAAAGTGAAAATATGAAGACGTGGACACATAGACAGACAGACACACACACACAGACACACCGCACACATTGGACAAATACAACGGTTCAGGAAAGGAAATAGAAACCCAAAACTAAAAAAACGAGAATTCGAAATGTAAAAATCAAACACAAAATTGGAGACAAAGACCTCGAGTGCTTGGGTGTTGAAAACAAACAATGTGGAAACCAGAACGGGCACTCGTAGAGCGCATACCTTCGCCGCCGCTACTTCTTTGTTCTTAGCATGCAAGTGTGGGGGATCAGAATCGTGAACATTTTGGTGCTGGTTTCCTGTCAATCGGATAAGAGTTGACTGTGTTATGGCAAAAACCGCATATTTGCAAGTTCGTGAGCCCCCCGGACCTTTGACCAAGAACCGCAAACAATGGTAATAACGTTATTGTGTCGTGCCGTATATCAAAAGATCGGGCATTCAATCCTGAACATGAATATGCGACATGGCACAGTGACTTAACAACCCGTGTTAGTGGTTATGGGTCAAAGGTCAGGGGGGTCACGACTTTGAAAAATGTGCGGTCTCAGTCATAACACGGTCAATTCTTATCCGATTTGCATGAAACGCAAGCTCGCGTACAAAGGCCACTACATGCACGAATATGTATGTCCTGAGAAGATCATGGCGGCTTTAAAGTGGCTTCAGCAGAACAATCCACTGTACGAGGATGTTACAATCTGCATGAACTGGGAAGAGATCTGGGAACGGGATGAATCTGATCTGTGGGAAGCCATGACTCTCAACGAAGGCGTGCCATCTCTAGCCGTTGTACAATCACCGACGACATCATCACTGGTAACACCAAATAATTATCAGGGTCTACAACACTTAGCCAGATCACGACATCTTGAGATCGTCAATGACATTCACCCGACAACACCATCACACTGGGTCTGATTGGAGAACAACACTTCGTGGCCCTAGAAAACTCCACCAACCACCAGGCAACACAAAGCAACAGCCCCAGGAGACAACACGAAGACCAACCAGATGACATTCTTTCAGAGGAGGAAAGCAGACTGAGGGGGATTCCATATGACACTCTTCTTCAAGAAGAAGGAAATGCCGACAAGACTTACTCAGTGGCTCCAGCAGAAAATGAAAAACCCTGTGCCTTTGTGCTTGATGAACTATTTGAAGAACTCGCCAATCCTGTCAAGTATCCGCATGGCAGTGGTGGGCTTTCCGCGAAAAGACCAAAGAGCATTACTCCAAGGAAGTACTTCAATCAAAGACCACTCGATGCTGATGGACGCTTTGCCAAGGACATCGATTATTTGCTTGCAGCAGCGTACACGGTGGAATCCAAGCAAATACGGGATGATCTGCAGATATCGATGCGACAAACACACGGAATGAGCTTCCAGAACCGCGCAATCAACGCCGGTTTCTTGAAGTCATCTGACAATGTACAAGCGATGATCCGCACAGACACAGCATTCCGGTTTCTGAAGAACGTACGTGGATCTCCTGCGAACTGGAAAACGACGCTACTGGATTTATTAGCCATGGTGCGGCAACTCGGCACTCCCACTTGGTTCTTGACACTTTCAGCAGCGGACATGCAATGGCCTGAGGTCATCCCAGAGTATCGCCAGGCAATACGGGACCAAACTGAGTGATGACGATGTGAAGAACATGACCTGGGAGGACAAGTGTAAATGGCTCAGAAACAACCCAGTCACAGCGGCCAGACAGTTTCAACACAGACTCGAGACATTCTTTCAGGAGTTCATAGGGTCCCAAGGGCAATCCCATTGGACATCTTCAGGACTTCATGATCGGCGTGGAATTCCAAGCTCGTGGGTCGCCGCATGCGCACACGATCCTGTGGATAAAAGACGCACCGAAGATCGGAGTCAACACGGATGAAGAAGTCTCTGCGTTCATCGACCGCTGCCAATCCTGTTCCATACCTGAAGATGATGAGGATCTACAGGAACTCGTGACGTCTCTCCAAAGCCACACCCACTCGCGCACCTGCAGAAGAGGCCAAAACTGTCGGTTCAGATTTCCTCATCCACCGAGCCAAACAACACTCATCGCCAAGCCACCAACAGCAGAAGATCCTGTTGTCGCAGCCGGCCAGATCAGCGAGAAGCAAGAGGTTCTTCTGAAAGTGAAACGGGAATTAGAAAGTCCAGAGTGTCCTCGGGACAACACGCTTCCGGATTTGCTGCACAGATCTGCTCCAACATGAAGAAGCTCTGAAAGTTGCCAAGGCAGGAAAACAGATCATTCTCAAGCGTCAACCACGTGAGGCATGGGTCAACCAGTACAACCCGGACATCCTTCGGACATGGAGAACAAATATGGATCTCCAATTCATCGTTGATCCATATTCTTGCATCATCTACATCACGAGCTACATGCTGAAAAGGGAGAGAGCCATGGGAGAATAACTCAGAGCAGTCGTGGATGAATCTCGAGGAGAAGATATCAAGTCAAGACTCCGCAAAGTCGGTTCAGCATTCCTGAACAACAGAGAGGTCAGTGCTCAGGAAGCAGCCTACAGACTACTCCCTTTGCCACTGAAGAAAGGCAGTCGAACAGTCGTTTTCATCAACACTGCCCCAAAGGAGAAACGAGTGGCAATGCTTAAACCGCGGGCTCAACTGATGGACATGGACGATGACTCAGAAAGCATCTACTGCACATCTCTCCTCGACAGGTATGCGGCTCGGCCACAGACTCTCGAGGACATGACACTGCACTTTGCCTTCAGCTTCGCATGTGGTCCACGCAGCAAAAGGGAATACATGCCTGCCAGCAGCGAGAAGCTGAACTCTCTCGGATCGCGTCTCTCGAAGCTCAAATTGCTGATCATTGACGAGGTTTCCATGGTTGGAGCAGATCTCCTTTATCACATACATCGGCGACTACAGGACATTACAGGAAAATCATATCCCAACTCTCGTTTTGGAGATGTCAGCATCCTTGCTGTCGGGGATCTCTTTCAGCTGCAACCTGTCGGTCAAGATCATGTCCTTGGCCTGCCGTCTGACTGCGACGCCAGATTACATGGATCACTTTGGGAGGAAAACTTCTCCATGATCGAGTTGACGGAGAGTATGAGGCAGAAGGACGACAAGCAATTTGCAGATTTGCTCATGAGGGCCAGAACAGCTTCCTGCACAGATCACATCCACAAAGTCCAAGGAAAAACTCTTGAGCAAATTGTTGTTTCCATGGAAGGCAGAGGGAAATTTTATGCCAGGCCAGGCATACGTCGCCATGAGCCGTGTACGAGCTTTGCAGGGACTTTTCTTTCTCGGGTTCGACCCGTGTCACATCCGCATTAATCCAGTCGTTCAACGAGAAATGGATCGTTTGAGCAACATTCCGAAGAGGGAAAACCGCCTGGCGCGTTACGAGACTGAGAACAGATGCGTCAAAATTGGTTTCCCAAACGTCAGATCTTATCTTGAGCACTTGGACGACATGAAGAACGATCCAGCCATCAAAAAAATGGATGTCCTTTGTTTTGCAGAGACATTTTTGTCTGACGGCCAACGACTGGAACCAGAAAAACTGCTCAAGAATGGCATGAAGTGCTTCCGAGCTGAGAGGCCCCTCGACCACGGAATTCACAGGGGGGCGGCATCTTGATTGTGGCACCAGAGGGGATTGACACCAACGAGTTTGAACACGCCAGCAACAGTACTTGAGCACAAAGGAATCTCTGTTAAAACTCACCAAACGACAATCAACATCGTGACCGTGTACAGGCCGCCATCACAGAGTCCAACGACATTCAAAGATCGTCTTCAGCAACTGCTGATCACACTGAACACAGAAAACCTGACCGTTCTCCTCGGAGATTTTAACTTCGACTTACTCCACGCCCCGGACCACGACATCCCCAAGCTGATGACTCACCACGGGTTCCGCCAGTGTGTGACCGGACCAGCGACAGACCAAGGATCGCTGCTGGACCACGTCTATGTCAATCACTCCGGCACCGTCCATGTTGATGTTGTGGACACATATTACTCTGACCACGACATAGTTTATGTCTCTCTGGAACTATAACTAAATTGTTCGACTAATTTACAATTCATTCTTCTTCGATGTTTTGTGTTTTGTCAAATGACATGCGTAATTTGTTCATACGATCTCTTATACATGTACTTACCTTTAAGGTAAATATGTCTTTTTGGTTACCAGTTTAGGCATTGTAATTTGAAGGATAAATTTGTATATGAGCCTTGCATTGGAAGTTTCTCAGTTGTTCTCAAATAGTACAAAACAATGAACTGTTTTAACTGTACAATGAATGTTTGTTTGTTCGCAATAAATAAAGTATTTTGAAAAAACAGGAACTTGTGTGTGCTGATGCCCCTAAAATGCCAAAATCTAAATTTGCTTATGACATGACCAGTTGTCATCAGATTGACTTAACCACGACACCCACAAAGGTTCTTATCATGCTTATTCGATTCACATGAAACCAGCACCAAAATCTTCACTGTTCTGTTCCCCCCACTCTCATGCCAAGAACAAAAAAGTAGCGGAGGCGAAGGTATGCGCTCTACCGAGTGCCCATTCTAGTTTGTACCTGGCACGAGAGTGTGCGGAAAAGAACAGGGAACATTTTGGTGTTGGTTTCATGCAAATGGGTTTTGATTTGTTTGACCGTGTTATGACAAAAACCGCATATTTTGAAAGGTCGTGACCCCACTGACCTTTGACCCCCAACCGCTAACAAGGGTAATGACGTAATTGTGTCATGTCGCCCATCAAAAGATTGGGCAATGAATTCTGAACATTTTGGCATCGGTTGCATGCCAATTAGATCAAAATTGACCGCGCTATGGTAAAAATACGAATTTGACCTTTCCGTGACCTTGACCTTTGACCCGATCGCTCCCAAAATCTAATCAAATGTTCCTTGGATAATAACCCATCATCCCACCAAATTTCAAGCGATTCGGTTGAATACTTTCTGAGTTATGCGAATAACAAACAAACAAACAAACACATATTCACACATCAGTAAATAAATAAATAAATACACAACGATCAAAACATAAACTTCGCAACAAAGTTTGCGAAGGTAATCAAATCCAGCTGAGAAGTACAAACACCAAAACAAGCACCAAAAATTTGGAATCCCCTGGAAAATCCTGAACACTATAACGACGACTACAACTACATTTACCACTCCTACTCGTCTGCATGCCCAGCGAAGGGGTGCAGTGATACCCTTTTTTGGATTGATCCTTTTACATGTCGTTCCCTTGGGACTGGAGGATCGTGAGGTTAGGGCAAACATTTTGGAATTTTTTTTTGCCCGAGGTGCCGAAGATTGCTCGCAAAATCCCGAAGACTCACATTATAATCATTCCCGATTTGAATGGAGTGAAATTCCCGAATTCCCACACAAAACCTATTTATGAAGTCAACAAGACAATAAAACATCAAATAGAAATCTCCATCTGATTTTGAATCAACAATTATGCTGTGCTGTTCGTTATAATGATTATATAATTTATTATTATATAACAATATGTTCGTTATAATTATATAATTTATTATTATGTTATGTTAGTTATAATTATGACGTCATAATGACACAGGCGATCGAGGCATTTCCTTTCGATGTTTTGTTATTCCTTTTTCAGGATTTCAAACCCGTCCAGATCCTTGTTCTGCTCTTTTCTCTTCTCATAAATTGCTTTGGATAATTATTATCCCGCCCCCCGGAGGGAGGGAGCGGGATATTGTAATCGTTCGGGTTGTTTGTCTGTCTGTTAGCAACTTTACGGCAAAACGGCTTTAGCAAACACGATCAAATTTAATCCACAGGTGGGCAATGAACCTTGGACGACCCCATTAACTTTTGGGTCCAATTGGATCAAAGGTCAAGGTCACGAAAAGGTCAAAATCGTTTTTCGCTCATAACTTCGTCAAAAATGATCTGATTTACTTCAAACTAAGCTTATAGAGAACCTTATTCTATTTGTCACTTATAATCCTTCCCATTCCTACAGTGAAAAATGCATATTTGTGAAGATCGGTAAGGTCCGAAGTTTTGGGGATCATGGTCATTGGTTAAAATTACAAATTTTCCATTAAAACAAAAATATTCCTTATTCTATTCCTTATAATCAACATTCAGGTTAAGGATGTATTAAATTTAAATTTGATCCCCAAAATAACTTTATGCCTTAAATGGGCGGGATTTGTTGTGCCTGGCACCACTTGTTAACCTCCGCCATCGAAGATCAGAGGTTCCTGTTTTCACCCCTTTCTGTTTGTTTGTTTGTGAACAGTATTACGGAAAAACTCCTCGACGGATTTCGACGAAACTTGGTGGGGGGATTTGGTATGGTCCAAGGATCATGCCATTAGATGTTGGACTCGGTCCTAAATCCAATATGTCCGCTATTGCGGCCATTTTGAAAAAATATTTGAATTTTTTTTTTTTTGCATTTCTACATGTTATAAGTGATTTCCAACAAGAAACATGCCAAAATTATAATTGCGGCTGATTTTGGAACTTCAGGTGGATATGCCCACGTAAAATCAATTTCTGTCTCAAGGAATCTAGTTATGACGAATGAATTGAGTATGTAAAAGTTAAAAGTAAAAGGGAAAGTTGCAAACTATAACTCTGTGAGCACTGTTGACGTCAAATTGAATGAATAGGATATCAGGTTCACTTGTGTGATCAAGCAGTATTGGCGGCGGAGGTTTTGCACTCCACCGAGTGCTCCCCCTCTAGTTTGTTCTTGTTTTTATATTGTCACAGAATCGCTCCCGTTGCTCTGATTTATCACTGGTGCAATGTCGGCACTCTTTAACTTCCAGGTTCCTTTTTCAGATCCTGGTATCACATTTGGTTCGTGCTTGCAAGAGTTCTCTGACACTGGGATATTGACGTTTTTGCACGTGTTGGTGGATTGCTCTCGATACCTTGTTGTGCCTTTGTGTGTGCAGATGTTCTGACATGATGTTTTTACATCTCAAGAGAAGGGGATGGTGTTTTCTATTTCTATCTTACAGAACCTGCACCTGTCCTTATTGACTCCATCCGGCCATTTTCTTAAAGTGTCCTTGGTTTTGGGTATTTACAGTCCTTATAGACAGTCCACACCCCCTTTCAAAATTTTCACCTTTTGTTGCCTTCTCACCTGGAATTAAATTTCATTAAATCAGACTTTTCCCCTTTTATTACTGTGAGTCTGTTGGGATTGAACTCTCCCAACTTTGCACACCTTGATTGGGAAATATTTGCCCATTCTTCTGCACCAAACTGTTCAAGCTCAGACAAGCTGCGTGGGGAGCATTGATGGACAGCAATCTTCAAGTCATGCCACACAGATTTTCGATTGAATTGAGGTCGGGACTCTGACTGGGCTACTCAAGGATATCTTTTTACAGTGCGTGCACTGTATACAATTGCACCGAGTTTGAAATGTCCCCGGTGTCCCCCCCCCCACGTTCCTCAAGTGAGCCAATGATGGCCGTCCGGTAGAAAGCAGTGCGTAACCGAGACAGAAATGGTGACAATTGACAGAAATACCCGAGTATTTCAATGGAAATTTGTGAAACTAATGTGTTCAAAATGTGAAAACCATTGAATTTATTGCTTGACAGAAAAAAACCAAGAAACGCTCCCCTCTCATGTATGAACTAACGGAAGACGTCATTTCTGCCCACCATGGCATTTCGCGCCAAACGCCAAAAGCTAAGTTCTTCTTATGTCATCATTCTCTTTAATATTAGCCATAAACAAGTGTTTCGTCGTGCATTCGTAGTTTAAATTTACTTACAATTATGGCAGATATTGGTGGCAAAGTGATAAGTGGTTCTTTCAATAACAGTGAACTCATTCGCTTTACCACACGCGCTGTATTGAAGGATTTCACTTGCTGTTCCTCAGCCACTCCAGTGGAGCTTTGGTTGTGTGCTTCGGGTCGTTATCATGCAGTTCGGTGAACTTCTGTCCCAATTTCAGTTCTCTTGCTGAAGGCAGCAGGTTTTCTTCTCGGATTTTTCTGTTTTGCTCCATCCATTTTCCATTCTATCCTGACAACTCACACCCTCACCATGTCTCTCCGAAAGGACTACCTGGAACCCCCCTCCACCCCCCAGCCACTTTCTCAACATTCCTTTTTAAGAAGTCCTTTCATTTAAGCTTCTGGGTCTCACTATCTGCGATGATCTTTACGAGGAAAGCCACATCTCCAAGCTGGCCTCCGAAGTCAATTGTCAACCGTACATCCTCCATTGTGCTTCGTCCTTCCTTGGCACACCTGATAATTATCCAACCATTTACAAGACTTTCATCCACAGTCTGATGGATTACTGCTCCCCCTTCTGGCGTTGTGCGAATGCCTCACGCCAAGCTCGACTTCACGCTGTGGAAACCAAGGCTTTTAGGATCATTGGTATTTCCCGCGATGAAGCTGAGTCTTTGGATCTCTCACTCTCTTACTGGAGGCAGGTCGGTGGGTTTCTACCTTCTACCATCTCCTCCCTGGCCTTGTTTACCCCTACCAACCCCCCCCCCCTGCTCTGTCTGTGATCTGTCCCCCTATATTTCCTCAGATTATTCAAGGTCTGACAAAAAACCCCTTCTGGTGAAACTGCCAAAATCAAGAATCACTGCTCACCTTCACTCCTTCAGTCCTCTTTCTTCCTGCCTCTGGAACAAACTCCCACACTCTCTTCAATCCCACTCTTCCCGCCAGGCCTTCAAAGCAGCTGTTCACCATCATCTCATTTCTTCCCCCATCCAAATTCTTGATATTTCCTACCCCCGTTGATCCACCCCAAACACACCTTGTTCAATTTCTCTGTTTTCCTTCCTGAAAGTCCCTGGAGTACCGTCTTGTTTACCCTATCCCATCCCTCTCTCTTCCACAGATATCCTCTTGTCTTTATTCCACGCTATTTTGCGCTTCCCTCTCCCTCCCTTCTTGTCCCCTCCCTTGTGATACGTTTCTGTGTATTAGCTCTGACACAAGCCAAGACTTGGAATGCAAAAATCAAATAAATAGTGCCCCAGTCCCTGATGATGAGAAACATCCTCACAACATGATGCTGCCACCACCAGGCTTCACAGTAGGTGTGGTGTCCTTTGGCTGATGTGCTTTGTTGGGTTTGCACCAAATGTAGCGTTTTGCATTTTTCCATAAGTTCCATCAGACCAGAAAACTTTTTTTCCACATGGCTTTGGAATCTCTCGAGTGTTTTTTTTGTGCACATCAAACAGGACTCAAGGTGGGCTTTTTTGTGTTATGGCATCCTTCCTGCCACCTGACCGGAGAGCCAAGACTTGTGGAGTGCTTGAGATATTGTTGTCACATGCAAACCAGTGATCAGTCCTTGCCCTGAAGGCTTGCAGCTCTTTCCAAATTGCCATTGGCCTCTGATCAGTCTCCTTGTTTGGTCATCCAGTTTGGAGGGACGGCCTGATCTCGGCAGGGTCTTGGTGGTAGCATACGCTTTCCATTTCTTAATAATGATTGTCTTGACTGTGCTCCAAGGGATATTCAAGGTTTTTGAAATATTTTTACACCCATCCCCTGATCTGTGCCTTTCCATAACTTTAACCGAAAGGTCTTTTGAAAGCTCCTCGATTCTCATGGTTGAGTCTTTGCTGTGAAATTCACTACCCAGCACTGGAAACCCACAGGAACGGCTGATTTTATTCTGAAATAATCAGAATTTCGACAACAATTTAAACAGCGGAAAGCCAATTAACCTGGTGTGTGATTTTGAAGGTGATTGGTTCCACCTGAGCTAGTTTACAATTGCCATTATAAGGGGGGGGGGGGTGGACACTTATCCCACAAAGATATTCTAGTTTTGTGTTTTTAATCAATTTTTTGAAACTTGTATAATTTGTTTTTCACTTGGAAGTTGTGGGTTACGATGTGAAAATAAAGGTGTACAAAGTCTGATTTAATGGATTTATTTCCAGGTTATAAGGCATCAAAAGGTGAAAATTTTGAAAGGGGGTGTAGACTTTCTGCAGACACTGTACTCTGACTCGTTCTCCATCTCAGTTAACATGATGTCTTCCAAACCACTGCAAAGTGCCTTCTTTGTCTCTTACCAACTCTTTCCAGATATTTTCACCATCTTCCTGCTCTTTTGTCGTTCTCCCAGTTGTCGGTGTATATTTGTTGATGAATCTTTTTGTATTTTTCATTTCTCTTCTTTGCAATCGATGGCGCTGGATTTGCTGTTATTTCCATCCCATGTGTGGCATCATATACTCGCACCTGTTCCAGGAAATTCGTTGCTTTGATGTATTGTTTGATGTCGAGATACAGATGATGAACGAGCAAAGGCCTTGTTACACACAGAACAGTTGAAGGGTTTCTCTCCGGTGTGCATTCTTTGGTGTCTGGACACAGATGATGAATGAGGAAACAACATATTGCACACAGAACAGTTGAAGGGTTTCTCTCCGGTGTGTATTCTTTGATGTCTATGTAAGTTCGATAATTGATTGAACGCTTTGTTACACACAGAACAATTGTAGGGTTTCTCTCCGGTGTGTATTCTTTGATGTTTATATAAGTGTGATAATTGCTTGAACGCTTTGTGACACACAGAACAATTGTAAGGTTTCTCTCCAGTGTGTATTCTTTGATGTACTGACAGAGTTGATGAATTAACGAACGCCTTGTTGCAAACAGAACACTTGTAGGGTTTCTCTCTGGTGTGTATCCTTTGATGTTTATGAAAGTTAGACATATGATTAAACGCTTTGTTACACACAGAACAATTGAAGGGTTTCTCTCCGGTGTGCAATATCTGGTGCTCATGTAAGTATGATGACTGATTAAATGCTTTGTTGCAAACAAAACGCTTGTTGGGTTTCTCCGCTGAATGTGTTTTTTGATGACGAAATAAATTTGATGACGAACAAAAGGCCTTCCGGCATTGTAAACTCTTGTAGGGTTTCTCACTGGTGTGCAACCTTTGATGTGTCAACAGATATGAAGAAGATGCAAATCCCATCTGACACACAGTGCACCTGTATGACGTCTCACCTGTGCATATTTCAACACATCCTTTTAAACACGATGAGGAGGTGAAGTTTTTGTTGGTAACAGGAAAAATGTTTGTCTTCTCACTTCTTTGGCTCTCCTGTTGCAAGACAATGATCCACCTGTCGCAGTTGTTGTTGTTTGAAGACACACACCTAAACTTGTCACCATCCTGACAAAAAGTCTCTGTCAGGTGATGATCAAAAGAAACTTCTTTGTCCAATGACGAGGAACAGTTGACACGTGAAGATGTTTCAAATTTTTTCTCTGCAAATTGACAATGGAGCAAAACATCAAGAAATCACTTTTACAACTTGAACAGCACTTGAAGAGCACAGTCTCACCTTGCACGTTCATTCTGAATAAAATTACCATTATTAACTGAATTCCCCACTATTATGGCCCACTACTATCATGGCCCACATGCTCGTGTCATCCATGCACCCCATGACATCACATTGTTTCTTAGAATGGGTTATGAACGTCAAAAAATTAATTATTCACTCACGTCTGGTCAAGAATCAGAAAAATGAAGTTTCAGATTTTTCAGAGAAGGATTTCAATTAAACCAATAATGGCTGGAATAAGACTTCACTGATGACGTGATCATTATCACTGATCATGATCACCCCATGGGGAGTTGACAACACGTGCAAAGTTTCAATTATTTTCGTTGAGTGGTTTCAGAGAAAATGATATACAGATTTTCCCTGCAATTCAATATGACTGCCATTCCATGTGACATATGACGACAATGGAAACAATAAAAACATTCTCCATCGGGAGTTCCTCCTATGTTGAAAATTTTGCATCGATCGGATAAGCGGAAACAAAGAAAACAATTTTTTACGTGAAAATATGAAGACGTTGACACGGAGACAGACAGACACAAACGAACACAGACAAACCGAACACATTAGACATATACAACAGTTCAGGAAAGGAAATAGAAACCCAAAACTAAAAAAGAGAATTAAAAATGTAAAAATCAAACACAAAATTGGAGACAAAGACCTCAAGTGCTTGGGTGTTGAAAACAAACTCAATGTGGAAATGATAGCTGGAAAGATAATAAATAAATAAATATATAATAAACACCACCGTTTGAGGAAGCAAACCACAGGAGAAAACAAAACCACATGTTTGAGAGTAACCCAAAGAGATTCTTCAACGAATTTGGGAAACAAAAGCAGAATGTGTCAACTCCCCCTGAAAAAAGAAAATATGGGGAAACATTCTGGGAAGGAATTCATGAAGATTGAAAGAAACACAACAAGGAAGCAGAATGGATCGTGAAGGAATAAATTGGAAAAGAAGAAGCACCATGTTGGTCGAGGAAATGTCCCCAGTGATTATTGATGAAGAAATAAATAATTAAAAACAACTTCAAAAAATGCCACCAAACTTTAAAATCCAGGCCCAGACGGAATTCCAAACTTCTTGCTGAAACAACTTGACCCTCTCCACAATCACGACACCAGGACATTCAAACAACTGATCCGAGAGGAAAAGGAAGTGCACGAGTGGTTCGTAGAAGGAAACACATTTCTCATCTAAAAATCTGAAGAATCCCAACATCCTCACAAATACCGGCCAATAACATGTCTACGAACAACGTACAAACTTCTAACAGGAATCATGACATAAATGATGTTCCATCATCGAACCCAATAAGTACGTTTGGAGGTAAAACAAAAGGGCCACCACCCACAACTGAACAAGGCCGTACTTGAATATTTCAAAATGCAAAGAACCAAATTGTCCACCACCGGGATGGACTATAAGGAAGCTTTTGACAGTGTTCCACATTCATGGATGATAAAATGCATGTAAATATACAAAATCAATCCCCAAGTAATCAAACTGATTGAGAAAGCAATGGAACTCTGGAAAACAACGTTGATAGTGCAGCACTCAGAAGGAAATATCGAAATACCAGATGTGAAGATATGGCATGGGATCTTCCAGGGAGGCAGTCTTTCCCCCCTCTTGTTTTGTCTGGCTCTGGACCCACTGAGTAACCTCATCAACAAACATGGACTGGATACACCCGAACAACCAATAGAAGAACATCCAAAGAAACAGGAAAGGTGACACACCTGTGATACGTGGATGATTTGAAGCTCTTCCTGACCCAGCTGTTGTAGCTGTTGAAATTATAATTGAGGCACAGTAACACCAACCAAGGCTGAACTGGCCAGAGCAATGACCACCACACGAGGAGACACCAACAACGCTGCCAAAGCGGACTCAGCAATGGCAACAAAACGAGTTATGAGACACTGACAGCAGCTGCATTGGCCTTGGCAACAATAAACAACTCTTAATGTAAGAGGCACCGACAGTGAGGAAGATATGAAATACTGAAAATTTGGGTCAGGAGACAGGAGAGAGTAATAATGTAAGAGACGATAAGGAGGCAAAGGAGAGAAAGGTTGTCTCCTGAACTGCTCAATTTAATGTGATGCAAGAAAGGCACATTCTCTGAATTTCATGTGACAAAGTTAATTTTAAAACTTACTCAAACAGTAAAGGAGGAATCGGGAGTCCACGGTGTGCTGAGAGTGGGATACTTCAGCGACCACATTCCCTGACGACAAAGAACCAACTTCACCCCGCTGAATGTTGCTCTCATCTACTGGTCGGTTGACTCCTCAAATCTACTTCCCTGCTGTTGTCTTGGAGATGAGTTCAAAGTAGGCATCTCCTTGCTGGCCTCATCGAAAAGGCAGCCTGCCGGTTCCTCCACTCTCTCCTCACATGCTTCCAGTCACGTATTGTCCTTCATTGCTTGGAGAACCCCAATTCAACCTCCCTCTGAGACAGCTTGATCTGTGGACTGGGGTTGTTCTCCATGTTGGGGTGTGACAAAGCTTTCACCCTCGAAGGACTTTTGCGACACAATTGGCCTGTCGGATTCATCCGATGTGCACCCACTGGACAAAATCTTTTGAACATGGTCACAGCCAACCTTTCACCCATTTATAACCTGCTGTGGAATATTTTACAAACTGGTTACCTGAGATAAGTTGTCACCTTAAGAGTCGTGAATTAACCACTCTGATCGACACAATTATATTTTCATCACTGATCTGCACAAGATACCCATAATGACAAATTGAAAACATGTTTTTGGAAATTTTAACAAAAAACTTACCCCCGTGTGGGGATGACGGTCATCTCTATAATGTTTTTTTACTATCATAATCGATGAACCGTTGCCAGATATCTCCTAAAATGACAGACTGGATAGGTTTTGAAAATGGCGGCTTTCACAACTTTCCTGACCTCGTGACCTTGACCCTGACCTCGAATCCGGGGGAAAAAAGATGTCGTTGGGTATCACTCATCGACCTCTACCCACATACCAAATTTCATCAAGATCGGAAGTAAAAAGTTTTCTTTGTACCGGGAGGTGTTTTTGACCATCTTCCAGGTTACGTGGCGGCCAAACGGGACGGGAATTCAAAAATCTGTCCGGTTAGATACAAGATAATATTTTTTTACTATCATAATCAAGAAACAGTTGCCGAATATTTTGTAGAATGGCAGACGAGATAGGTTTTGAAAATGGCGATTTTTATAACTTACGTGACCTCGTGACCTTGACCCTGACCTTGAACCCGGACAAAAGTTATATCGTTGTGCAACACTCATCGACCTCTACCTACATACTAAGTTTCATCAAGATCGGAAAGAAAAATTGTTGACGGACGGACGTACGGACGGACGGACATTTGGTCCGGTCCTCACTCTCCTAAAAACTGAAATGTCTTGCAACAATAAGTATTCAACCCCTTTTCTATGGCATTTCAAATTGAGCTCAGGGCATCCAAATTCCTTTGATCCTCCTTGAATTGTCTCCGAAACTTTCTCCCTCGTTTCTCTCCCTGGTTAATCCCTCCTCCGGTATGACAGACATGAGCCTCGTTCTGGTGGAGGAGTTGTTCTCTTCATCAAAGACTCGATTCCTCACTCTCCACGCACTGCCCTCACTCCCCCCACACCCCCCAGGAATACTTTTGACTACGGCTTCCCCTCCACTCCCACCTCATGTATATATGTGTGTTGTTCCATCCACCAAACAGTGATGACTCCATTTTCACCTCACTCTCCAAAAACATGGACCAACTTCTACCCACTCATCCCAACTCTCTCTTCCTCATATGTGGTGACTTCAACTGCCATCATGACGGTTGGGTGTGGGTACCTCCATCACCTGCCATGATACTTCAGCAAAAGACTTCTGCGACTCATTGGGACTGACTTAATTGGTCAACTTCCCGACCGGGATCTCAACCAATGGGTCTCCATCTCTTCTGGATCTGATTTCGACCAATTTCCCTCAAAATATCTGTTGTTCTTCCTCCGCTCAAATCGGTTCATCTGATCACGTGCTTGTCAATGTTCTGTGGTTCTCTCATAACAGCCAGACATCTCGCTCTACTTCCTCTCCTGTTGCAGTCAACATGTGGCCCTAAATGGAGTTCTCTCATCCCCTCTTCCTGTCCAGGCTGGAGTTCCTCAAGGCAGCGTTTTGGGCCCTGTTCTTTTTCTGGTTTTCATCAATGATCTCTCCGACTCTCTAGAAAATCCTCCTTATCTCTCTGCTGATGACTCCATCCTCTGAAGTACCATCTGTCATCCCTCAGACCGGCAAGCAGCAGCTTCCTCGCTCTCTGCAGATCTCGATAAAAATCACAAACTGGTCCAACACGTGGAACATGTCTTTCAATCCTGACATATCTCACACTCAGACGATGGCTCTCAAAAAGGACCGTTTGGAACCCCCGCGCCAATCTACTTTCTCAACAATCATCTTGAAGAAGTCCTTTCACTCAAGCATCTGTGTCTCACAATCTGCCATAATCTTTCCAGGGAAAGCCACATTTCCAAACTGGCCTCCAAAGCCAGTCGCCGACTGGGCATTCTCCGTTGTTCAAAGTCCTTCCTCGGCCCACCTGGGCTCCTGACCACATGCAAAGCTATCGTCCGCAGCCTGATGGAGCACTGCTCTCCTCTCTGGGCTGGTGCTCCCGCCTCTCACCTTTCTCGGCTTCACGCTGTGGAAACCAAGGCATTTAGGATCATTGGCATCTCCCACGGTGAGGCTGAATATCTGGGACTCTCACTCTCTCACCGCAGGCAGGTCAGTGGTCTTTCTGTCTTCTACTGTCTCTTCTCCGGTCTCGCCGTCTCGCTTGATCGACGATTTGTCCCCGCCATATTTCCGCAGGGTGCTCAAAGTCTGCCAACAACCCCCTTCTGAAAAAAAAAACTGCCAAAACCAAGAATCACTGCTCACCTTCACTCTTTCATTCCTCTTTTTCCTGCCTTTGGAACAAACTCCCACACTCTCTTCAATCCCACTCTTCCCTCCAGGTATTCAAAACAGCTGTTCATCACCACCTCTTATCTTCCCTCATCCAAAACCACGATCTTTTCTACCCCCGTTAATCCACCCCAAGCCCCCTCCTTCAAATTCCCTGCTTTCCTTCTTGAAAGTCCCTGTAGTGTCCATCTTCTCTACCCAGTGTTCCCCGCCCCATCCCTCACCCTACCACAGATCTCCCAATGTCTCTGTTCCCCATTGTTTTGTCTTTTCCCTCTCCTTCCCCCCTTGTTGTGCATTGTGTGTTTTATATCATACGAGCCTCGACAATGTGTTCAGAAAAAAACTTCATTGGAGTCCACCTGTGGCCAATTCAAATGATTGGACATGATTTCGAAAAAGAAACACACCTTTCTTGATAAAGTCCCACAGTTGACAGTGCAGGACAGAGGAGAAACTCTTCCATAAGTCGAAGGAACTGTCCATATAACTCCGAGATAAAATTGTGAGGAGGCACAGATCTGGGGAAGGGTATGAAATCAATTTCTGGTGTTGAAAGGCCCCAAGAGCACAGTGAGCTCTATCATCAGGAAATGGAAGGAATATTAACTACATAGTATACTGTCGGAGTGGTGATCCGTCCAGGAATTGTCCCCAATAGCCAAGGAAACTGCTTAAGCAGCACCAATGCTCTGCACAGAGTAAGGTCCCAATCTCCTCCTCCTTGAGGAGAACCTGCTTCAGAGTGCAAAAGACCTTTGACTGCTGCAAAGATTTACGTTCCAACGGCACAATTACCCCAAGTATACAGCCAAAGCAACACTGCAACACAACAAAGTATTGACTTAGACTCTTAGAGTGTTGAACACACATTGACGAAAGACATTTCAGTTTTTCAGTTTTCATTAATTTGCAAAAATTACAAAAATATGTTTTCTCTTTGACATTATGGGGTATTTTGTGGTGATCAGGGACAAAACATTTAAATTTAATCCATTTTGAAGTCAGGCTGGAACACAACAAAATGTGAAAAGTCGAGGGGTGTGAATACTTGATGAAGGCATTGTAGGTTTCACCCATAAAACACCACAAAGGGCACATTGGTGTCTTTATTTTCTTTCTGCCATGACATCCAATGGGTGGGTAACTGGTGCACCCGCTTTGGTGCTTTGAGGTGGAGACGGAACACTGTTGTTTTTGTCCTTTATAACATCCTTAAAAACAGTAAGGTTCCTGTTTGGAATGATTTTCAATTTTGTTTCAATTTTGCAGGCAGAATAAAACTATTATCTTACTCCACTCTGTGCATGTGCGATCGGGACGGATTCATCGCCAAAGTACTGATAAACTACAGGTTTGTTTTCCGATTAATGTTCAAAATATAACTTTCAACTGAAATAGAGTTGTTCCTCGAACATAAACTGATGTTTGTCGACAGATTGACGGACAGACAAAGTGAACAAACTGCTTAACTCCACCTTTCGCTTCGTACGTGTGTGGCAACAAAAAAACAAAATAAAAAAATCATTGATCTTTCTACGTGTGTTTCACCAGTCGAAGTACCCGTCGCTTCCCTGACGGATATAATCAAACGACGGCACGTTGTCCTTACAAACATTCTGCTTCATTCACTCCATCATTTTCCCGGGGTCATCTTCCCTCTGCTTGGAAGTCAGCTGACATCATCTTCATGAACCATCCTTGCTGCTTCCATCTACATATGGCGTGAGCAAAAAATCACCTCCGCTTCGCCGCGAAGCTCATTGTTGTTTGCTTTGGTTTGAACCTCCGCTTGAAATGAGTGAAATGAAACATTCCCCTTCCCTCGTGCTGCCTTCTGCTCCCCTCAAGCTGCCTTCCCATCCCGTTGTGCCACCTCCCTCTCCCTCAACAGCAATCAATTACCAGATCACGGCAGGAGAGCCAAAAGGTACGCATGATCGCTCTCAGGTGTCTCGCCTGGGTTTGAATCCCGACCGAGCTATAAAGTGTCATCCTGGTGTTTCACAGACGGTGATTCATAAATGATGGGTGTTAAACTCAGCGTCACATCTGCCTGGATCCCCCCTCCTCTCCCCCACCACACTTTCCACCCTCCCCTTCCCCTCTCCCTCTCTCACCCCTATCCCTCTCTATCCCACCCCTATCCCTTTCTCTCATCCCTATCCCTCTTCCTCACCCCTTTTGGTCTCTCTCCGATCCCAACCCTCTCTCGCCTCACCCTCTCTCTGCTTACCCGATCCTTCTTTCTCCAACCGCTCTTCCTCCTTTATCCTTCCCCTCCCAACTCTCTCCCTCTTGCCCTCTCACCTCCCTCCTCTCCTCGATCCTTCCCAACCCTCCTTTCCCTCGTCCCCTCCCTCTTCTCCCTCTTCACCTACCTCCTCTCCCTCTTCCCTTGAATATTCCCATCAGCGAAGCGACAGGTCGTATTTGCTGGTAAACAAGTAAACAAACACGAATTAAGCTTTAAATTTTACATTTTCACACTTTCCTCAATTAAAAGAGGTTATGATTGACTGTAAATTATTTAATTAGTCAGGTGGTGATGAGAATTCAGGTCCCTGACCCGAAGTGATGGCTAATGTTGTTAAACGTGTCCTTTATGATCCATCCATGAAGACCACACTCTGTACACAGAGAGAGCATCAGTGCTGCAACAGCAGTTACCTGGGTTATTGGACACAATCCTGGACAGGTGACCACTCTGACACAGGATACTCAAACGGCTCAATCCTCCCAGCAAGCTGGTATCACTTTGCTCACCTCAGGATGACAAGCTGAGTCAACCCCACCTGGTATTAATTCAACAGCAAAGTGGGATTTGAACTCAGGACCCAAGTAAGCCCACCACCCCAACCATTAAACCAACACGAGGTATACCTTAATGATATTTTACCAAAACAGATAAACAGAGTCGGTACAAACACACCTATCCCGTGACAATGGTTTCATAACAGTTCTTACAACAGATCAAAGGTCGAGGTCACAGCTTCAGTTCAAAATTTTGTGAAAAATGATTTTGGGTCAAACTTTGACCTTGAACTTGTGACTTCCATCCATCGAGCAGAATTAATTAGTTTCCTGGTAAACTCTCACCAACTCTGCTTTACAAACAACCGACTGGTTTAGTGGTAACTAAGTTCACCCTTCACAGCTTTAAATATCATATTGAACATAATTTGGCCTTAAATAAGGTTGTTACATGACGAGCTATAAAGTCCCAACCTGGTGATGCACAGGGAATGTGTTGCATCAGTGAGCATACCTTCCTCTGAAAGCAAAGGTAAGTCTCTTGTCTTCTCATCCAGTGATTCCTCGACGACGTTAAAGATGCCACTGCAGTCCTTATGAACAGGCCATTGTGTGCCGGTGCAGAGGCCCATCATCACAAGTAAATCTTCATATGATTTGTTGTAAACGAGATTAAAGAGGAATCGAATGATGAATGAAGTGATGAGGTATAAAATGATGTCATACATGTACAAGAGGGAGGGTAACATGTCATGGATGGGATTTCCATTCACAATTCAATTCCGGCTCCGCTCCAGACATCGTGACATTCACTAAATCAATGAGTTCCTGTGTTAGTACACAGCACGGATCAGCACGGGAAACACAAGTTCTCGGTACGGAGTGAACGTAACGTACCGGGTCTGGACTCCTTGTCCTCGGGTGAACCGACCATGGACCCGCGGTCTTCCGGAGAACCTCCCGGACCGACCACGTATCCTCCATCGGAGCCGCTCGTGGATCCCGGGGTGTTCGCTCTGAGATCTCGGGTCATGATGGACCGCACGTCGTGTCGTGTGAAGGACGGTACGCTGTGGTAACCGAGTGAAGAGCGCGAGCTGTTTGGGGAAAAAACGAATAGGGAGATCGCGGTGTCTGATTGGTTCCCGCCACATCACGTGTCCATGATTTAAAATAAATACAAAGATTGAACGTTTCGTTTTAACGGATTATTTGTGTTTCAGATTGTGTTGTGAAAGTGGAAAATCGAGTCCGAGTTTGTCGATGATCATTTCTTCGACACAAATCAACGTTCTTTATATTCTGTTTTTGTATTTATCGACAATCTTCCCTCAATAACGGAGTTATATGTGGGTATGTGGGAATGTTGGTATGTGGGAATGTTGGTATGTGGATATGTAGATGGGTATGTATGTGGGAATGTATCATCCACTCCTCCGGGAGGATTTGACCGAGGAAGGTGAAACTTTCAGGGATTAATGAGGGAACCCCGACATTGTGTCTGTGCAAGTTCCGATTGATTCCATCAAGTTTTGAGGAAAAAGATAATTCAGGACCCTTCGGGACCCCCATTCATGATGACAGGAGGAAAACCACGGGGTAACCTTCAGGGGTCAAATTACGGTCACGTGTGTGTCCGAGTGGTGCTCAGGTTTCTAACACCAGACGACGGTCTCCTTGGGTTAACCTGAGGCTGTCCCTTCGGGTGAGTGCCTGGAATGTCCTTTCCATAAGAGAGGATGATCACCTGTCTCTGTTATCATCTGAGCTCAAGCGTTTAACCCGAACACCTTTCGCTTCGTGTGCTTGTGGCAACAAAAAAATAAAATAATAAATAATTGATCTTTCCACGTGTTTTCCACCAGGAGAGGAACCCGTCTCCTCCCTGACGGATTTAATCAAATAACAGCACGTTGTACTCACAAACATCCTGCTCTATTCACTCTATCATTTTCCCGGGGTCATCTTCCCTCTGATTGGAAGTCAGCTGACATCATCTTCATTAACCATCCTTACTGAACAATGTTCAGGGGCCACTAGCTTGCGATGGACCCACGTCGGTCTGCAGTCACTTCGATATCGATAAATACAATTGTTTTTTTGAATGAAACTTTTCATTCACATCACAGCAGGAAAGCCGAGAGGTTCGCATGCTCGCTCTCAGCAATGCAGCCTGGGTTCGAGTCCCGACCCAGCTATAAACTGTCACCCCGGAGTTTCACAGTCAGGGTGATTCATCAATGTGTGTGTGTGTGTGTGTGTGTGTGTGTGTGTGTGTGTGTGTGTGTGTGTGTGTGTGTGTGTGTGTGTGTGTGTGTGTGTGTGTGTGTGTGTGTGTGTGTGTGTGTGTGCGCACGCTGTTAAACTGGACGTCACATCTACCGGAGTTTCCTCCCCCCTCTGCGCTCTCCCACCCTCCTCTCTCCATGTTCAGTGGACTGGAGCATGTATGAATCAGATTCGGAGTGAGTCGACCGGAGAGGTCCCGGGTTCCAAACCCCTTTTTCCCCCGGGGCTTCTGGGTTCCAACCCCCGTTTTTCCCCGGGGCTTCAAACCCCTTTTTCCCCTGGGGGTCCCGCGTTCCAAACCCCTTTGTTTTTATTGTGTATACCTTGTCGAGGCTCATATGAGAGTCAACACACAACACACAGCAAAGGGGGGGGGGGATGAGACAAGAGGGTGGGAGTGGGAAAGACAAAACAGTGGGGAACACAGACATTAGATTTGTGGAAGGAGGAAGGATGGGGCGGGGAACAGAGACGTAAGGAGATCTGTGGAAGGATTGGGTGGAGAACATGGGGAATACAAGATGGACATTACAGGGACTTTCAGGAAGGAAAGCAGGGAATTTGAAGGAGGTGGGCTTGGGTGGATTAAAGGGGGTAGAAAAGATCGAGGATTTGGATGGGGAATGATAAGAGGTGGTGGTGAACAGCTGTTTTGAAGGCCTGGGGGGAAGAAAGGGATTGAATAAAGTGAGGGAGTTTATTTCAAAGGAGGTGAAAAAAAGGAATGAAAGAGTGAAGATGAGCAGTGATTCGTGATTTTGGTAGTTTTACCAGAGGGGGTTGTTGGCGGACCTTGAGCGCCCTTCGGAAATGTGGTGGGGACAAATCGCAGAGAGAGCAGGGGTGGGGCGAAGCTGTAGAGGAGACGGTAAAAGACAGAAAGACCACCACCAGCCTGCGGTGAGAGAGTGAGAGGCCCAAAGACTCAGACTCATCGCGGGAGATGCCAATGATCCGAAATGCCTTGGTTTGCACAGCGTGAAGCCGAGAAAGGTGGGAGGCTGGAGCACCAGCCCAGAGGGGAGAGCAGTACTCCATCAGGCTGCGGACGAAAGTTTTGTAAGTGGTCAGGAGCTCAGGTGGGCCGAGGAAGGACTTCGCACAATGGAAGATACCCAGTTAAGTCGGCGACTGGCTTTGGAGGCGATGCTTGAAATGTGGCTTTCCCAGGAAAGGTCATGGCAGAGAGTGAGACCCAGAAGCTTGAAAGAAAGGACTTCTTCCAGAGGATGGTTGAGAAAGTGGATGGGGTTTTTTTTTTTTTTAATAAACGGTCCTTTCGGAGAGACATAGTGAGAGTGTGAGATTTGTCCGGATTGAAAGACATGTTCCACGTGTTGGACCAGTTTGTGATTTTTCCCAGATCTGCAGTGAACAAAGAAGCTGCTGCTTGCCGGTCTGAGGGATGACAGATGGTACGGCAGAGGGTGGAGTCATCAGCAAATAAATAAAGAGGATTTTCCAGAGTCGGAGAGATCATTGATGAAAACCAGCAAAAGAACAGTGCCCAGAACACTACCTTGAGGTACTCTCGCCTGGACAGGAAGAGGGGACGAAAGAACTCCATTTTGGGCCACACATTGACTGCGACAGGAGAGGAAGTCTGTGAGCCATGAGTGGAGATGGACTTGGATTCCAGAGGAAGAGAGTTTTGTGAGCAGGGTATTTTGCCACACTGTGGCAAAAGCACACCATATGTCTGGATATGGCTCTGATTTAATATCTGGCATTCAGGACCTCCATCCATTGTTGGGAGTGCAGAAGCAGCATATGCAGGGGAGAGTGACCTGGTATGAAACCAAATTGAAGATCGGAAATCAAGCCATTGCAGAAGAGGAAGGATTTAATATCTGAAGTGATGATGGATTCCATAAGCTTGCTGATGATTGGCAGAAGGCAATCAGAATCAGAAGGAACAGAGGAGCAGGTTTTTCCGACATGTGGGCTGATGCCGTCTGGACCGGTTGCAGAATCTGAGTCGAGGTTTGACAGCAAGCTCTCCACCTTCTCAGGAGAAAAGGGACAGTTGGGTGCGACTGGGTCAGGTGAGTAGAGAAAGCGATGGGTTTGGAAAACAAGATTTCGATGCAAACACCGAGTTTAGGCATTCAGCCTTTTCATGTGTGGTATCAGCAGGGCGGCCATTTGAAGTAAGGGAGGGGATGGAGGGGGAACATACACCAGAAACAGATTTGATTCGACGCCACCAGGATTTGCAGGAGGGAGGGAGGTTTGAAAGTTCAGACTTGAGCTTATAAAGATGTTGTTTTCTGGCTCTTCTGAGGGAAGATACAGACTTGTTCCGAGCTTTATGGAAGGAACTGAGATTAACCTCAGTTGGGTTTGCTTTCCATGAGGCAAAGGCAAGTTGTTTCAGGACAACTGCCTCGCCACAAGCTTCAGTGAACCATGGGCAGGAGGAAGGGTAGGACAAATGAAGACGAGAGGGGATTAATCTTTGCATGAGGGAGAGCAAGTTTCTTTGAAAGAATTCCCAGGATGAGTTGATGTTGGAGAAAGTAGCGCTAGGAGACCAGTCTATAAGTTTGATGGCTACTTGGAGACCCTGCCAGTCAGCCTGAGTGAAATGCCAGGCTCGACGGCGGTGAGGTGGTTCTCTGATAATAGCCAGAGAGATGTCCACTTTGATAAGGGTTGATAACATATGTAAAGTTTCCATGATTTTCGTTGAGTGGTTTCAGAAAAAAAAATGATTTTCAGATTTTCCCTTTCAATCAATATGGCTACAATACCATGTAACGTGTGACGACAATACCAACAATAAAAACATTCTCCATCGGGAGTTCCTCCTTTGTTTACAATTTTGCATCGATTAGACTAGCAGAAACAGAGAAAACTATTTTTAAAGTGAAAATATGTGGACACCTTGACAGACAGACACAAACGCACACAGACACATTGGACAAATACAACAGTTCAGAAAGGAAAGAGAAAGACCACTGGTGTGAGAGTAAGAGAACCATAGACTCAGCTTCATCGCTGGAGATTCCAATGATTGTGATGGACTTGGTTTCTATGGCATCAAGAAGTGCAAGGTGAGGGAGGGGTGCTAAAATTTAATGAATCACTTCTACTTTTCACATTATGATGTCATTGTTTGTGGAAAATCATTTATAAAATTACATAAAAACGTATGACAGAGAAGTATAGTCAGGAGGCCCAATGCAGAATAGTGTACGACCCTGCTGATTCCGTGTTAGAATAGTGCAACAGGTGTAAATTGACTGTCCAGACACACAGAAACGTGAATCAACTTGTTGCCAACTCTGGATATGGATAGTATGGCCGCCATGACAATTTACAAAATGGTCGCCATTAAATACACTTTTCGTCATATTTCAGCCGCAAATTGACATGAAATTACAAAATTAGGGTCGATTTCGATGTTTTTGAGCATGCCTGAGCTGATGGGAGTATAGAAAAAAACATTGCTCCATCCATTTTCTAAAAATAATTTGACTTGTTTTTCACTATATTATTTTTAAAGAAATGTTCAGGCTCGAATTAGAATGTCTGATTATACAAACCACAATCAATGAATTTTACAACTTTGCTATAAAATGAACCTAAACTACATAACTGTGTGTTTTTCTGTTACCCAGGACTAACTGAAAAATGAAAGCCGCAAGATTTCTCACAGGGGGTTCAAGGGATCGAGAAGAAGAAGAGCATGTAGACTGGAATAAATGCTTTATTTGCCAGGACAGTTCAAAAACTAGCAAGTCAACGCCACTTCGAAAGACTACAATCGTTGGTGTGAAAACTGTAGCTGAATGTTGCAAAGAAAGAGAGAAATATAATGACGCTAAATATGTTGACTCATTCTCAAGAATCAGAAAATATTCTGTACCGGAGCACGTCGAAAAGATTCAATGGCACAAATTCTGCTATAGTGACTTTACTCACGCACAAAAAATAGACAGACTGAAGTCAAGGATTCAGCCACAATCAGTGACTTACGCAGAAGAGATACCCACAACATCAGGTTCCTCGGAGAAATACCATGTCCCAAAGTCACTAAGATCCGCGCACAGCGCTATGGATTGGTCAAAATGCGCTTTCTGCCAGACTGACATTCCTGGAAAAGCTGGTGTCCTGACAAATGTTGAATTTGATCACACATCATCCAGGATGCTTAGTTTGGCCCAATTTGACCCCACCATGCGTCACAGGTTTGCAGGTGTTTCAGACTTGATGGCAGCTGAAGGTAAATATCACCTCAAGTGTTATGTTTCTTTTCGCAGAAAGTATAAAAAGGAGAGTGGAGAGAAAAACCAGTCTCCTGAAAGCATCTGTTTCAGAAATGTGATGAACCAGCTTGAGAAAGAGCTGCAGAAGGGACATGTGTTTACCCTGAAAAACATCTGGAAACACTACAGCATGCTGTTATTGAATGATTTTGGAATTGAGGCTGGAGCCTACAAAAGCTACAATTTCAAGCAGAAAGTGGAGGTTCACTTTGGTAGTGACAAGGTGACATTCGTGCAGCCATTGGATGTCACAAAACCCCTCATAGTTGCGTCCTCATAGTAGTACATGAGATGCCGAACATCTATCGTGCTGGGAAAGAAAAACGAAGACCAAACAATCAAATCAAGCTGAGAAGTACAAACACCAAACAAGCACCAAAATTGGGAATCCCATGGAAAATCCTGAACACCACAACGACGACTACGACTATATCTACCACTACTACTCGTCTGCATGCCCAGGTAAGGGGTGCAGTGATACCCTTTTTTAGATTGATCCTTTTTCATGTCGTTCCCTTGGGACAGGGGGATCGTGAGGTTCGGCCAGACATTTTGGAATTATTTTGCCCGAGGTACCGAAGATTGCTCGCAAAATCGCGAAGACCCACATGATAATCATTCCCGATTTGAATGAAGTGAAATTCCTGAATTCCCACACAAAACCTTTTCATGAAGTCAGAAAGACAATAAAACATCAAATAGAAATCTCCATCTCATTTTGGATCAAAGAATTATGCTGTGCTGTTTGTTGTAATGATATAATTTATTATTATATAATAATATTATATTATTTGAAATTATGACGTCATAATGACACAGGCGATCCCTCAAGACATTTCCTTTCGATGTTTTGTGATTCCTCTTTCAAGATTTCAAACCCGTCCAGATCCTTGTTCTGCTCTTTTTCTTCTCATAAATTGCTTTGGATAAAGTGGCAGTTCTAGTTGTTCTAGTTTTTATCCCCCGCCGCGTGGCGGAAGGGGGACATTGTTGTCACCCGGGTCGTCCGTCTATCCGGCTGGCTGGGGGTCAACATTTATAGCTGTGAGTGCGATAACTCATAAACTTTTCGCCATATCGATTTGAAATATGAGTCACACATGTACCACCTGAAAAGGAAGAACCCTATTGATTTTGGGCGTGGCCGGATCCAAGATGGCCGACTGGGGCGGCCATCTTGAAAAAAATGTTTTTTGTAATAAATGGAAAACCGCTTATCTGATTTCAATTCTTTTTCAATGGCGGGGGATTCCCCATCTCTGATGGGTATATTTAATATTGTCACAGAATCACTCCCGTTGCTCTGATTAACTGGTGCAATGTCAGCGCTCTTTAACTTCCAGATAAGTTTTTCAGATCAAGGAATCACATTTGGTTCGTGCTCGCAAGAGTTCTCTGAGACTGGGATATTGATGTTTTTGCACATGTGTCAGTGGATTGCTCTCGACACCTTGTTGTGCCTTTGTGTGTGCAGGTGTTCTGTCATGAGGTTTTCACATCCCGAGAGAAGGTGATGATGTTTTCTGTTTCTACCTTACAGAATCTGCACCTATCCTGATTGACTCTGTCCGGCCATCTTCTTAAAGTGTCCTTGGTGTTGGGTATTTACAGTGCCGAAAGAAAGTCCACACCGCCTTTCAAAATTTTCACCTTTTGTTGCCTTCCAGCCAGGAATTAAATGACATGAAATCAGACTTTTTTCCCCTTTATTTACCCACCATCACCCACAACCTTCAAATGAAAAACAAATTCTCCAAATTTCAGAAAATTAATTAAAAATACTAAACAAGAATATCTTGGTTGGATAAGTGTCCACCCCCCTGAGTTAATACTTGGTGGAACACCTTTGACAGCAATTATAGCTGTGAGTGTTGGGATTGGTCTCTACCAACACATTGATGAGGCAATATTTGCCCATTCTTCCATACAAAACTGTTCAAGCTCAGTCAAGCTGCGTGGGGAGCGTTGATGGACAGCAATCTTCAAGTCATGTCACAGATTTTTGATTGGATTTAGGTCGGGGGTCTAACTGGGCAACTCAAGGATATCTTTTTGTTCCGCAGCGACTCCAGTGTGGCTTTGGTTGTGTGCTTCGGGTCGTCGTCATGCTGAAAGGTGAATTTCTGTCCCAATTTCAGTTTTCTTGCAGAAGGCAGCAGGATTTCCTCTCGAATTTTCTGTGTTTTGCTCCATCCATTTTCCAGTCTATCCTGACACCTCACACCCTCACGATGTCTCTCCGAAAGGACCATCTGGAACCCCCCTCCATCTATTTTCTCAACAATCGTCTTCAAGAAGTCCTTTCATTCAAGCTTCTGGGTCTTACGATCTGACATGATCTTTACTAGGAAAGCCACATTTCCAAGCTGGCCTCCGAAGTCAATTGTCAACCTGGCATCCTCTATTGTGCGAAATCCTTCCTTGGCATACCTGAGATTCAAACCATTTACCAAGCTTTCATCCGAAGTCTGATGGATCTCTGCTCCCACGTCCGGGGTGGTGCTCATGCTTCACACGGAGCTCGACTTCACGCTGTTGAAACCAAGCCTTTTTGGATCATTGGAAACTCCCTGATCATTGGGATCTCAAGCTGAGTCGTTGGATCTCTCACTCTCTCACTTAGCTCGACTTCACGCTGTTGAAACCAGGCCTTTTTGGATCAATGGAAACTCCCTGATCATTGGGATTTCAAGATGAGTCGTTTGATCTCTCACGCTCTCACCGGAGGCAGGTCGGTGTTCTTTCTGTCTTCCACCATCTCCTCCCTGGCCTCCCCCCTCTGTCTGTGATCTGTACCCCTGATATTTCTTCAGGGAGCTTAAGGTCTGCCAAAACTCCCCTTCTTGTAAAAATGTCAAAATCAAGAATCACAGCTCACTTTCACTCTTTCATTCCTCTTTTTTCCTGCCTCTGGAATAAACTCACACTCTCCTCTCTGCAGGTCTTCAAAGCAGCTGTTCACTTCCATCTAATATCTTCCCCCATCCAAAATCTTGATATTACTACCCCCGTTGATCCACCCCAAACCCACCTCCTTCAACTTCTCTGTTTTCCTTCCTGGCAGTCCCTGAAGTACCATCCTTTTTACCCCATCCCATCCCTCTCCCTTCCACAGATATCCTCTTCTCTTTTTCCCCACTATTTTGTGCTTCCCTCTCCCTCCCTTCTTGTCTCCTGCCTTGTGATATGTTTCTGTGTATTTGTTCTCACTCAAGCCTCGACTTTGTACACAAAAAATATAAAAAGTGCCCCAGTCCCTGATGATGAGAAACATCCCCAGAACATGATGCTGCCACCACCAGGCTTCACAGTTGGCATGGTGTCCTTTGGCTGATGTGCTTTGTTGGGTTTGCAGCAAATATAGCGTTTTGCATTTTTCCATAAGTTCCATCAGACCACAAAACTTTTTTTTCACATGGCTTTGGAATCTCTCGAGTGTTTTTTTTTGTGCACATCAAACAGGACTCAAGGTGGGCTTTTTTGTGTCTTGGCTTCCTTCCTGCTACCTGACCGGAGAGCCAAGACTTGTGGAGTGCTTGGGATATTGTTGTCACATGCACACCAGTAATCAGTCCTTGCCATGAAGCCCTGTCGCTCTTTCAAAGTTGCCATTGGACTCTTGGTGGCCTCTGATCAGTCTCCTTGCTTGGTCATCCAGTTTGGAGGGACCGCCTGATCTCGGCAAGGTGTTGGTGGTACCATACGCTTTCCATTTCTCAATAATGACGATCTTGACTGTGCTCTAAGGAATATTCAACTCCTTTGAAATATTTTTTATAGCCATCTCTTGATCTGTGCCTTTCCACAACTTTATCCCGAAGGTCTTTTGAAAGCTCTTCGGTTCTCATGGTTGAGCATTTGCTGTGAAATGCACGACCCAGCAGTGGAATCCCACAGGAACGGCTGATTTTATTGTGACATCATCAGAATCACAACAATTTAAGCAGGTGGAGGTCAATTAACCTGGGGTGTGATTTTGAAGGTGATTGGTTCCACCTGAGCTCGTTTACAATCGCGATTATAATGGGGGTGGACACTTATCCAACCAAGATATTCCAGTTTTGTGTTTTTAATTAATTTTCTCAAATTTGAAGAATTTGTTTTTTCATTTGGAAGTTGTGGGTTCCAATGTGTAAATAACGGTGTAAAAGTCTGATTTAATGTATTCAATTCCAGATTATACGGCATCAAAAGGTGAAAATTTTGAAACAGGGTGTAGACTTTCTGAAGACATGGTACTCTGACTCGTTCTCCATCCCTCGTTACCATGACATCTTCCAAGACACTGCAAAGTGCCTTCTTTGTCTCTCCCCAACTCTTTCCAGATCATTTCACAATCTTCCTGCTCTTTTGTCGTTCTCCCAGTTGTCGGTGTATATTTATTGATGTGTCTTTTTGTATTTTTCATTTCTCTTCTTTGCAATCGATGGCGCTGGATTTGCTGTTATTTCCATCCCATGTGTGGCATCATATACTCGCACCTGTTCCTGGAATTTTTTTGCTTTGACTTTGATGTATTCTTTGATGTCGAGATGCAGATGATGGATGATTAAACGCTTTGTTGCACACAGAACAACTGAAGTGTTTCTCTCCGGTGTGTATTCTTTGATGTCTATGTAAGTTTGATGACTGATTAAACGCTTTGTTACACAAGAAACAATTGAAGCGTTTCTCTCCGGTGTGTATTCTTTGATGTGCAGAAAGATTTGATGAATGATTAAATGTTTTGTTGCACACAGAACAATTGTAAGGTTTCTCTCCAGTGTGTAATCTTTGATGTCCAGATAAAGTTGATGGATGAGTGAAGGCCTTGTTGCACACAGAACACTTGTAGGGTTTCTCTCGGGTGTGTATTCTTTGATGGCCAGATAAAGTTGATGGATGATAAAAGGCTTTGTTACACAAAGAACAATTGAAGGGTTTCTTTCCAGTGTGTATTCTTTGATGTTTATAAAAGTTAGATAAATGATTGAACACTTTGTTACACACAGAACAATTATAAGGTTTCTCTCTGGTGTGTATTCTTTGATGTATCAATGCAGTTGATGAATGATTAAACGCTTTGTTGCACACAGAGCACTTGTAAGGATTCTCTTCAGTGTGTATTCTTTGATGTGTATTCAAGTGTGATGACTGATTAAATGCTTTGTTGCAAACAGAACACTTGTGAGGTTTCTCCCCCGAATGTATTTTTTGATGACGATATAAATTTGATGAAGAACAAAAAGCCTTCCGGCATTGTGAACACTTGTAGGATTTCTCACCGGTGTGCAACGTTTGATGCGTCAACAGATATGAAGAAGAAGCAAATCCCTTCTCACACACAGTGCACCTGTATGACGTCTCACCTGTGCATATTTCAACACATCCTTTTAAACACGATGAGGAGGTGAAGTCTTTGTTGGAAACAGCAAAATTGTTTGTCGTCTCACTTATTTGGCTCTTCTGTTGCAAGACATTGATACACTTGTCGTAGTTGTTGTTTGTAGACACACACCTACACTTGTCAACATCCTGACAAAAAGTCTCTGTCAAGTGATGATCGAAAGAAACTTCTTTGTCCAATGACGAGGAACAGTTGACACTTGAAGACTTTTCAAATTTTTTCTCTGCAAATTAACAATGGAGCAAAAACATCAATAAATCACTTTTTACAACTTGAGCAGCACTCGTAGAGCACAAAGTCTCACCCTGCATGTTCATTCTGAACAAAATTACCATGATTAACTGATCACCCCACTATTATGGCCACTACTATCATGGCCCACATGCTCGTACCATCCATGCACCCGATTATATCACATTGTTTCTTGGAATGGGTTATGAACGTCAAAAAATTAATTATTCACTCACGTCTTGTCATAGATCAGGTAAATGAAGTTTCAAATTTTTGAGAGAAGGATTTCAATTAAACCAATCATGGCTGGAAGAAGACCACTGATGACGTCGTCATTAACACACTATACACCCCATGGGGAGTTGATAACATATGCAAAGATTCAATTATTTTCGTTGAGTGGTTTCAGAAAAATTATATTCAAATTTTCCCTTTAATTCAATATGGCTGCCACACCATGTGACATATGACGACAATGTTAACAATAAAAACATTCTCCTCTTGTGTTTAAAATTTTGCATCGATCGGACAAGCGGAAACAGAGAAATCAACTTTTAAAGTGAAAATATGAAGATGTGGACACATAGACAGACAGACACAAACGCACACAGACACACTGAACACACTGGACAAATACAACAGTTCAGGAAAGGAAAGAGAAACCCAAAACTGAAAAAGAGAATTCAAAATGTAAAAAACAAAAATAAAATTGGAGGCAAAAACCTCTAGTGCTTGGGTGTTGAAAACAAACTCAATCTGGCAATGATAGCAAGAAAGATAAAAAAAAATTATAAATAAAAACCACCACTGTATGAGGAAGCAAACAACAGGAGAAAACAAAAACAGAATGCGTGAACTCCCCCTAAAAAAGAAAATTTGGCGAAACATTCTGGGAAGGAATTCATGGAGATCGAAAGGAACATAACAAGGAAGCAGAATGTATCGTGGACTTGGAAAAGAAGAAGCACCATGAAGGAAAAGCAAATGTCCCCAGGTATTATTGATGAAGAAATAAATAACTAAAAACAACTTCAAACTAGCGGGGGAGCACTCGGAAGAGTGCAAAACCTCCGCCACCAATCCTGCTGGGTCACTTAAGTGAACCTGATATCCTATTCATTGTCGGTCAAAACGGATCAGACTCCACTGAACCACGATTGAATAAACTAAACCAGATCGACGCGCATGTGGAAATGCCCAAAAAAAAATCGAAATTTTTATGAAAAAAAAAGGTGCAAAATTTTTTTTTCTCTGACAAATTTTTTTTGGGGGTTGGAAACACTTAAAACATGAAGAAATGCAAAAAAAAATTCAAATATTTTTCAAATAAAATGAAATATTTTTGAAAAAAAGTTGCAAATTTTTTTTTCTCTCTCAAAATATTTTTTTTTGGTTGGAAATCACTGAAAACATGTAGAAATGAAAAAACAAAAATTCAAATATTTTTTCATAATGGCCGCCATTGCGGCCATATTGGACTTTGGCCCAAGTCCAAAATCTAATGGCATGATCCTTGGACCATATCTAACCCCCCCACCAAGTTTCGTCGAAATCCGTCCAGGAGTTTTTCCGCAATACTGTTCAGAAAAAAACAAACAAACAAATAAACCAATGTCACCCGCAGGGTGACCTGTATCTTGCCAAAAGGTGACCACGTGTGACTTCTTTAAGGTCACACTGAGGTGAACAGAGCTGCTATCCACCAGGAGCGACTCCTTGAGGAATATCTGCCTACAAGAGATTCCGATGAGAATCGTTCTACAGAGTAACCATGAAAAATATGCGTTTGCCTCATAATGTCACCAAATGACGTCATAATGTCTCAAGCTTGACAAATCTAGAAAGCACTCATCGAGGTGTTCAATTTGAGGTACTACACGATATGGTTCCTAAAACTTGAAAATTTGACCTTGGGGTCAAATGTGTTTGACCTGAGGCGCTAACCATGAAGGTCGAGGCCAATCGCCACCAAAAATTAATCAGCTGAGCGCCAGACCATGAACTATATTCCCATGAAGTTTGAAGACGATCCGATCAAAATTACTCAAAAAATAAGGGTTTCGTCGACTCCCCTGATTTGTGACAAAGTGACCTTGACCTTTGACCTTGGCCTTCAACATTTTATGCGCTGAAAGGGACCTCTATAGGACTCTGATATGGGAAGTTACAAAAATTTCCAATGATAACTGTGCTCTGCAGAATTTTTTATATGTGATTACAGACAAAATAAATAAATAAATAAGTAAAAAAACATACAAGCTGACGAACATAGTGTTACGGCTGTGGAAATTCGCATTACACCATGAAGGGCCCGTAGGTGAGATATCTCTAAGTACATGTGTAGTTAGCCCCAAATCCGTTGTCTGGAGGGAATTTATGTGATTCATTCGGGCTGCGACGCTTTGAGATAGCCGTTTTTCTGTTCTATCTTTATTTTGAACCAACCACGTCTAAACCGCCATCACACAAAAACCACCTTAACCACCACGCCAGCCATCGTCACCAACTAGAACCACGCTCCAACCCTCAGACAACAACAACAACAACGCCAACAGCCACGACCTTCACCTTCACAACTCAATCCCGCAAACATCGCATCACCGTCATTCCCAAACGGCACCATAACCATCAAACCACCACCGATAAATCCTCCACCACCCTCACCTCTCTCCTTCTACGGCCATTCCTGCACCACCTGTGAACACTGAGCGTCGGGCTGTCTTGGGCTCGTTTGGCGATATGCACCAAGCCGCGAGTGCAAATAGCGGCCTTTCCGAGGAAAACTCGGATCACAAACGCTACATGCCCACTTTCCTCCGTCCAATTAGCAAGCGCGGAGCGGCTTGGCCCCGCATCCAGGCGCGTCTGTGTGAAATCCATATATGCAAATTCTGGGATCAGGGGAGGTTCACGCCCACTTTTCCTCCGTCCAATTGGCGAGCGTGGCTCCGTCCCCGAGGTCATCCTGATCCGGATATTTGCATATTGTTTTCTCCTGCCGGCCTATAAAACGGCGAGCGCAAGGCGAATCGTAGCAGAGTGTGGCAGTAGCAGTGTGTGTCGGCAGGGCAGAGTGAGTCGAGTCATCGGTGTGGCAGCGAGTTGGGTTCTGCAGTCGGCTGAGGAGAGTTGCGGGAAGAGGCAAAGGAGCTCGGGTCCGAGGCGAGAAGGACGGCGGTCGGCGACGAGGTCGCGGTGTGAGATCGCTCGTCGCGGGAACCAAGCCAGCCAGCCATTCTCCTCCCCCAGGGCATCAACAATTCCCCCTTTCCCCCGCGCTGAGATAGTGCAAAAAGGGGGCCCCGTTCCCACCCCACTCAAAACGTCGTGCCAACGAAACTCGCCAAGGAGCACGGAGTCGGGGCACAGCCACGTGGCCACATCTGCGGCTCGTCCGCCAACGCGTCACGAGGACGCGGGTAGGACCCCCCCGGTCTCGCGGACCTGGCCGCTCCTTCAGGTCACGCGCGCATATTGGCCTACAGGCCCGTCTGCCCCCTTGTCTCTGAGGGTGGCTTCTTTCCTTTGCTTTTGAGTAAATGTGTGTTGGCGCTGTCTGTAAAGTAGAACTGTATAAGTGTTGCCGTGTGTACGCGTATTCGGTAGTAACTCTGCGACATTGTTTCTTTTGTTTTAACTGCTATATGTGCATTTTGACTGTTTGGCTGTATATGTGTGCTTTCCGTGTGTCGCGTAATAAATGTGCATTGTGTGAACTGTTTTCCCGTTTCGCTTCGTCTTTTCTTTATTGACCCTCCATCCTGCTTCACGTAAAGGGTTCGTAGTGGGCTTAATACGCCCGGTAATTAATCTGAACCGTCCAGGTCGGCGATAACACCGCTCGGTTATCCCGATAGCACGGAACGGGCCGCCCAAGTGGCCCGTGTCCGGAGTCGACCTGTGGCGAGGTGCGATCGCCCGGTTGACCATTCGCGCAGGTATTTAGGTAGATCGAATTTGGCGAACAACCCTATCCTACGCGGGTAGGCAATTGGCACGATCGTGGTGAGGTTAAACCCCCACCCGTGACTAGCTCCCGGCGTTGGTCCGAGAGGGTCACGACTGAATTGTCCGTCCGGTGGGCGACGTGCCGCGATTCGAGTCACGTGGCCATCCGCACGCCGGCGGGCACGAATTCGCAACAATATATTATATTTTCACACTTTCCTCAATTAAAAGAGGTTATATGATAAACTATAAATTATTAATTAGTCAGGTGCTCATGAGAGTTCAAGTCCCTGATCCTCAGTGATGGGTAATGTTGTTAAACGTGTCCTTTATGATCCATCCATGAAGACCACACACTGTACAGAGAGAGCATCAGTGCTGCTCCAGCAGTTACCTGGGTTATTGGACATAATTCTGGACAGGTGACCACTCTGACACAGGATACTCGAACGGCTCAATCATCCCAGCAAGCTGGTATCACTTTGCCAACCTCAGAAGCATGGCAAGCTGAGTCAACCCGACCTGGCATTAATTAAACAGCCAAGTGTGATTTGAACTCAGGACCCGAGGAAACCAAGCCCACCACCCTAACCATTAAACCAACACCAGGTATACTTTTATTACATTTTATCAAAACAGATAAACAGAGTCGGTACAAACAGACCTATCCCGTGACAATGGTTTCATAACAGTTCTTCCAGCAGATCAAAGGTCAAGGTCACAGCTTCAGGTCAAAATTTCGTGAAAAATTATTTTGGGGTCAAACTTTGATCTTGAACTTGTGACTTCCATCCATCAAGCAGAATTAATTAGTTTCCTGTTAAACTCTCACCAACTCTGCTTTACAAACAGCCGACTGGTTTAGTGGAAACTAAGTTTACCCTTTACATCTTTAAATATAACATTGAACATAATTTGGCCTTAAATAAGGTTGTTCCAGGACGAGCTATAAACTCCCAACCTGGTGATACACAGGGAAGGTGTTGCATCAGTGAGCATACCTTCCTCTAAAAGCAAAGGTAAGTCTCTTGTCTTTTCATCCAGTGATTCCTTGAGGACATTAAATATGCCACTGCAGTCCTCAAGAACAGGCCATTGTGTGCCGCTGCAGAGGCCCATCATCACAAGTAAATCTTCATCTGATTTGTTGTAAACGAGATTAAAGAGGAATCGAATGATGAATGAAGTGATGAGGTATAAAATGATGTTATACATGCACAAGAGGGAGGGTAACATGTCATGGATGGGATTTTCATTCACAATTCAATTCCCGCTTCGCTCCAGACATCGTGACATTCACGAAATCAATGAGTTCCTGTTTTAGTACACAGCACGGATCAGCACGGGAAACACAAGTTCTCGGTACGGAATGAACGTCACGTACCGGGTCTGGACCCCTTGTCCTCGGGTGAACCGCCCACGGACCCGCCGTCTTCCGGATAACCTCCTGGACCGACCACGTATCCTCCATCGGAGCCGCTCGTGGATCCCGGGGTGTTCTCTCTGAGATCTCGGGTCATGGTGGACCGCACGTCGTGTCAGGTGATGGACGGTACGCTGTGGTAACCGAGTGAAGAGCGCGAGCTGTTTGGGGAAAAAGCGAATCGCGAGATCGCGGTGTCTGATTGGTTCCCGCCACATCACGTGTCCATCATTTAAAATAAATACAAAGATTGAACGTTTCGTTTTAACGGATTGTTTGTGTTTCAGATTGTGTTGTGAAAGTGAAAATCGAGTCCGAGTTCGTCGATGATTATTCCCTCGATACGAATCAACGTTCATTACCTTCGCAAACTTTGTTGCGAAGGTTTTGTTTTGATCGCAGTGTATTTATTTATTTATTTATTTGTGAATATGTGTGTTTGTTTGTTCTTCGCATAACTCCAAAAGTATTGAACTGAATCGCAGCAAATTTGGTGGGATGATTGGTTATTATCCGAGGACCATTTGATTAGATTTTGGGAGCGATCGGGTCAAAGGTCAAGGTTATGAAAAGGTCAAAATCGTCTTTTTACCATAGCCCGGTCAATTTGTATTCAATTTGCATGCAACTAATGCCAAAATGTTCAGAATTCAATGCCCCATCTTGTGATATGTGACGTGACACAATGACGTAATAACCCCTTTTCGCGGTTGGGAGTCAAAGGTCAGGGGGGTCACGACATTGCAAAATGTGCGGTTTTAGTCATAACACGGTCAATTCTTATCCGATTTGCATGAAACCAACACCAAAATGTTGACTGTTCTGTACCCCACACTCTAATACCAATTACAAAATTAAGAGTACAAAGGTCAAGGTCGAGGTCATGAAAAGGTCAAAATCGTCATTTTGCCATAGTGTGGTCGATTTTTATCCAATTTGCATGCAACCAATGCCAAAATGTTGTGAATTCAAAGCCCAATCTTGAGATATACGATATGTCACAATGACGTCATTACCTTTGTTTGCGGTTTGGGTCAAAGGTCAGGGGGGTCAACGACCTTTAATATCATAACGCGCTCAATTATTTTCCAATTTGCATGTAAGTAGATTCAAAATGTTTAGAATTCAATTCCCTATCCTATGATGGATAATATTTGACAGTGATTTTATTGGTGAGTTTAAAGCATTGGGGGGGGGGGGGGTGGGGTGTCACTGAACTTACAAAATGTGCATACCTTAGTGGCACGTACGCACACTAAACAAAAAATGTTCCTTTTTATAAATTAGGAGCTAGCTGACGTTTTACTTTTGGATTGCGCAACCACAACCAGCTGATGTCAACCATTCTAAAAAAAGCACGATCACCTGATGTGTGCTTCAAATGTGTCATTCTTATGTGCCATGATGCTTTCGGCTGTTGGTGCAATTTGAAGATATTAAAAGATAAAAGATATGCACATTTTACAGTTGTAAGGATGCAGGTAATAAAAACGGATTTGCAGGCAAAAACATAGTTCTCTCCATGCAAACCAATGGGACTTTGGCACCAGGAGAGGCGTATTTCACAACTTATAGTTCTATTTATCGATAGCACTTCAACCCCCTATCGTGCAACGAGCTCATGTCATACGCTCTACATATAGTACACACAGCTGAATTTGTACTTTCAGATGTCATACTTTCTGAAAATGAATGTTTGTTTGTTCACAATAAATAACTTATTTAGAAAAACAGAAACTCGTGTGTGCTAAATGCCCCGAAAATGACAGAAAATAATTTCTTATAATGTGACCCGTTGTCATCAGATTGACTTGACTCCGACACCCAAAAAGGTCAGGGAGTTCATACAGAAATTGGACAATGTACGTGAATCAGTGTCAAACACCTTTCCATAAGAGAGGATGATCACCTGTCTCTGTTATCATCTGAGCTCAAGCGTTTAACCCGAACACCTTTCGCTTCGTGTGCTTGTGGCAACAAAAAAATTAAATAATAAATAATTGATCTTTACACGTGTTTTCCACCAGGAGAGGAATCCGTCTCCTCCCTGACGGATTTAATCAAATGACAGTACGTTGTACTTACAAACATCCTGCTCTATTCACTCTATCATTTTCCCAGGGTCATCTTCCTTCTGATTGGAAGTCAGCTGAGATCATCTTCATTAACCATCCTTACTGAACAACGTTCAGGGGCCACTCACCTGCGATGGACCCACGTCGGTCTGCGGTCACATCGACATCGATATTTTCAATTATTTTTTTAAAAAATGAAACTTTTCATTCACATCACAGCAGGAAAGCGAGAGGTTTGCATGCTCGCTCTAAGCAATCTAGCCTGGGTTCGAGTCCCGACCCAGCTATAAACTGTCACCCCGGTGTTTCACGGTCAGGGTGATTCATCAATGTGTGTTTGTGTGCTGTTAAACTGGACGTCACATCCACCGGAGTTCCTCCCCCCACCCTCCTCTCTCCCTCTACAGTCGACACTCTCCCCCTCCCTCCACCCTCAATGTTGAGTGAATAATATCCTGTAGACTGTGGAGTGCACGGTAGTTGTAGTTTTGAAGAATTTATGGATTTGAAATGGTCACATTGAGATTGCATTCTTGAATTGTCATAGTTTGTGGTGTGAGGGGCGAATGTGCTTATACGGTCACCATGAAAACTGATGACGTCAGGCATTTGCGTTTGCCGATTATGTGGAGTGCTTCGAACATAAATGAGTGGGTTCCGATGGTAAGTCAAGGTGATGATGGTTTAGTGGTGGTGATGGTTGATTGGTGATGGTAAGTAATAATGGTTTTGATGGTGGTGGTTGATAAACGATGCTTGATGATCATGGTAAGTTCGAATGGTGAGTCTGGTGAAGTACCTGTTGTTCCGGCGGTTACCTGGTGTGATGAGTCCGTGCTATTCCAGAGAACTGTGCCAGGTGTTGTCAGTTCCTGCTGTTCTTGAGAACACCTGGTTCGTCAGTTAGTACCTGCTGCTCCGAAGAACACCTGGTTCGTCAGTTCCTGTCGTTCTTGATGTTGTTGGTACAGTACATAGATTCAGGAGTGGCAGGTGAGCTCGATTGGTCGACAACCCCCTTCGGAGCGTGAACCCTCTTCCGATCACAATGAAGGTCGTCTGTCCTGTTTGCGCACCTGGATTTGTGGACCTCATTTCGTTCCGAGAACATTTTGAACATACCTGTTCATTCATGAATTTTTTCAATTCATGAGATTCAACTCATATTTCCGAATTCTTGTTTAATTAATATCATTGTCGTTTATTAATCTCATGTCGTCATGTCACCCTCCCCCCCCCCAACCCCCAATCCCCTCCACGCTTCTCTTGTAACTCCCCCCCCATCCCCTCCACCCACTCTTCCCTTCTCTTGTAACTCTTCAACAGTCTGGTTACTCGAGCGATACCTCCCGAAGTGGTGTTTTATCCTTCCTTGTTCGAGGAAAGAGAAAATGTGTTTCACATTCAAGAACGAATCAATGAATGAACTGGAGGGGGAGCACTTGGAAGAGTGCAAAACCTCCGCCGCCAATACTGCTAGGTCACTCAAGTGAACCTGATATCCTATTCATTCAATTTGACGTCAACAGTGCTAACAGAGTTATCGTTTGCAACTTTCCCTTTTACTTTTAATTTTCACATACTCAATTCATTCGTCATAACTAGATTCCTTGAGACAGAAATTGATTTTACATGGGTATATCCACCTGAAGTTCCAAAATCAGCCGCAATTATAATTTTGGCATGTTTTTTGTTGGAAATCACTCATAACATGTAGAAATGCAAAAAAAAAAAAAAATCGAAATTTTGTTGAAAAAAAAGTTGCAAATTTTCTAAGTTTTTTTTTCTTTTTTTTCTCTAACAATTTTTTTTTGGGTTGGAAATCACTTAAAACATGTAGAAATGCAAAAAAAAATCAAATGTTTTTTCAAAATTGCCAAAACGGATCACACTCTACTGAACCACGATTGAATAAACTAAACTAGATCGACGCGCATGTAGAAATGCCAAAAGAAATAAAATCGAAATTTTTTTGAAAAAAAAGTTGCAAAATCTTTTTTTTGCTCCAACAATTTTTTGGGGGGGAGGGTGGAAATCACTCAAAACATGTAGAAATGCAAAAACAAAAATTCAAATATTTTTTCAAAATTGCCGCCATAGCGGCCATATTGAACTTTGGACCAAGTCCAAAATCGAATGGCATGATCCTTGGACCATACCTAATCCCCCCACCAAGTTTTGTCGAAATCCGTCGAGGAGTTTTTCCTTAATACTGTTCACAAACAAACAAACAGAAAGGGGTGAAAACAGTCCCTTTATTCATTTTCTGTGAGTGATTGTCATTGTTTGGCATATTTTTGTTGCAGTCAACCATTTTGCTTTCCCAAAGAGGCCACAGGACCTCGGCTGCTTGAGAGGGGTTACTGATGACACTTAGAGGAGTCGTGCCAAAAGGTATGTGCCAGAGTTGTGTTTCCGCCTGCTCGCTTTCTCCTCTCTGGTTTGCTTAATGGCTTGCCATCGCTCGGAGTCACCCACAGGGGAGTTATCCACAAACAAACTCTTCTCACCAGTGTGAGTTAGCATGTGGAATTTCAAGATTGATAACTGATTAAGAAATTTAGAACACACGGAACACTTGTGCAACTTATCCCCAGTGTGAGTTCGGTTGTTGTTCTCCCGTTGGTTGGAATGATGATTGAAATGATCTTCCTCGTTGAAGAACTGTGCAGAGTTGGTGAACGAAACGGTTTTCATTTCTTTCTCTGCAAAGAAAAAGGAACCGCCAAAACGAGTTAGATCAAGATGTGGTTACTGCAAAGAATTGTGGGATATAATCAGTGTCAGGTTAGTTCAATGTTGGGGAAGTGAGACTTTCTTTCTAAAGGAAAGAGAAATCAATGTTGCTCGTTTAACATGTTTGATGATTGCCAACAACCAACCAGCAAGATGAACTGAGATGATTGTTGAAAATCAGAACAAGAAAAACCGATCAGATATTGCAACCCTCGCCAGGACTCGTGTTGTGTGGTGCTGCGATGACTTTATAAGTCATGACTGATGACTGAGCTGGCAGTGATGACTTGATAACCACCAAAACGTCCCGCTTTGATTGGACACCTGACTGACCCTCGAGTTTTTTTTATTAATATTCAGCTGAATTCAGAATGGGATTAAAATAAATTCAATTCAAATCAAATGAAAGCGACTCCGCTGGAGTTATCAGAAAGAACCCGAACAAGTAAAAAGCAAAGATGAAGTCATCAGGAGGAACTTGGATAGGATTCACATTTCAGCTGATACTCCTCTACCCTCAAACCCATTCAGGAAAAGCCAAATGAGCTTTATTCAAAAAAAAACAAAAAACATAAAGCTCAAAAACATTAAATAATTCTGCCTGTCAGACAATGTGTCGATCAAGTTTGAAATTCAAATCATGGGTTCTTCATCACGACTACATTATATATGTGAAGTTTCACGTCGATTGATGAAGCAGTTCCAAAGAAAAGATTCTTTTTCAATCCAATATGGCTGCCAAACTCTGTGACCGAGTAATTATTCCTGAACAAACTTAGACACCAATGGCTTGGTGAACATTTGTGTGAAGTTTCCCCTCGATCCGTCCAGCCGTCCTGGAGAAGATTTTGATCGGTTTGAGGATAAATCAAATATGGCTGCCGAACCCTGTGATGTCAAATGTGTAAACCTTTGGTTCTTCATGGATAGGCGGTCATACGAAAAAGTTTCGCCTCAATCTGTTCAGCCACTTCAGAGAAGGTTTTTGAATATTGTTAAAAAAACAACAACATGGCTGCCGAATCACGTGACCAATGACGTCATCAAATTTTGTTGTCGACCATTTTATCCATACGTGACACTCAAAAATGTTTATACTGATCACATGTAGCATTCTACATGTGCTATGATGACGTCAAACAAAGGCATCTATGACATCATGAAAAAAAGACATTCCACATGAGGAGTACTTGTCACGTGCCAAGTTTCAATTGTTTCCTTGGTGCGGTTTCGGAGAGAGGTCCAAAGTTTTTCCAACGTGGCTGCCACACCATGTCGTCGATGACGTCACAATTACAATTTAATCATTTTACATGAGGAGTCGCACCGACGTTGAAAATTTCGTCTCGATCCGACAAGTAGGTTGCGGAGAATAACACGAAGTTCTGTACAAACAAACCTAAAATCACTCACGGAGTGACACTTGGTGAAACGGAACACCACTCGGTCGGGCACACACCTCTACCAGGGTGAACAGTTCACATTTGGTATCAACTGATAGGCCGGATCTGGATTTGGACCTCAACCAAAATCGAATCGGCTTGTTCTTGTCACCGAACTGACTCGTCCACAACTTCCTCAGATCTCATGATGTTTTGATCGTTTTTGTCGCCATCTCATCAATATCTTGCCACTTTATAAAATTAAAAAATTCTTCGAATCGGATCCGGATCTTCACCAAAATCGAATCAATTTGTTCTGATCACACAGCGAACCTGTTCTCCAAATCCCGTCCGAATCCGTGCACACCTTCTTGAGATATCGAGTTCACACACAAACACAGAGAGGGGTGAAAACAACCTCCGGCCAACGTCTGTGGTGGAGGTAACAATGACGTGTGAAGAGGGCGGGGTGAGCACAGCGCGTGCACGGACCTCCCCCTTTACGGTGATGACGTCACACCGTCCCCAGCTCACCACACCCCAACCCCCCCCTCCCTACTAACCGGGCCCACCTTGCTGCCCCTGACAGTCGAGGAAACTCGCTGCGACCAGCAACACGTCCGCGTCCATCGCTGCTTATTCAAACGGAGGATCCCGGGTCTCAGGGGACCTCTTCCCGCCGCCTCCAAGGGTCGAGTGCCTTCAATGGGTGATGCACATCCCCAAACGAGATCCCTGATCGTTCTTCACCCCTCACCTCGTCGAGTGCGGAATCGGAACGGCACCAAAACCCCGTCCTTACGTCTCGGACAAACGGACCATCGAACGTGTCGTGCTCCCCACGTCCGTACTTCGACGGCTCGGCGCGATCAGCGGCCACAGGCAGAAGGGGAAGACGCACAAAAGTTCACCACAGCGAGTGTTGTTTACAAAATGGCGGGAGAGGGGAGCGTGAGGGGCGGGGCATCACGTGACGCCAAAACCGCGGGCGAGTCGCAAAGAGCCGACTGGATGTCTGGATTCGGAGTGAGATCTCGTTCGTCACGCGTTGAAACCTGCAAGGACAGAGCAAAGAAAGGGCCAAGAAAAGTATCGGCTGATGGTGAGACCCAGGAGCTTCCTCAAAAGGATTGTTTAAAAAGTAGATTGGAGTTTCCCTTTTGTGACGTTTCCCTTTGAGCCGAACACCACAAAGTTCACGTCAGACACGTTTGGAAGGAACCGCCGTCCGGACATGTCTGGACAGAGAGAGACAGGGAGGTAATCTGAGGGGATTTCTCTGAGATTCGTTTTCCTGTCAGACTCGAGCTGCAAGGCCTCGCGAACTCTTTAAACAACATTTCGGATCATTTCACAAAGGGAGAGGACATCAAAAACTCCATCCAACTGACAATCCCCACGGGATTTAAATAATTTATTCATAAACAACATCGAACTGAATTTAAATAATTCATTTATAGTGAACGCAGTGAGTTTCATACTTAACGCGTGCACGTGAGAGAATAGGAAACAACAACAACAACAACAACAACACAATACCCCTGGCTATTTGGAATCCGTGTCGTTGGCTATGACCCTTTTGCTTCCGGTTGTTTTAAACGCTGTGCGGTGTATAAACACGATTGGGTTTTATTTCTATCTTGTGAATATTACTGAGCGCATGCACATGAGAGAATAGGAAACAACAAAAACAACACAATACCCTGGCAATTGTGAATCCGTGTCGTTGCCTATGACCCTTTTGCTTCCGTTTTTGTTTTGTTTCTGGTTTTTTTTTTGTTTCCGGTTTTTGTCATGGGGAATGATGCATGCCGGGAGATAAAGGCATCGTCGGAGACATGAAAGACCCAAATAATATCAGACATGGTGTATATTTCCTCCACTGATTTTAATAAAGATATCTCCCGCATCATCAAAAAATAATTTTTCATCGTGATAAAATGATCATCCGAATGAATCCGAATGATCATCCGCTGATCCCGAATCCAGGCCAAAGTAACCGGAAATTGCGTATACAGTTGTCAAAAAGTTATAGGTAAAGTCAGAAGTGAATGTAAGAAGAATTCTACGTTCGCTTCTCGGCTTTGCCTATCTATATATTAATACTGAAGGACCAATTTTGTGCTCCTCCTAGCGGTCGCATCACGTTTTTCTCGGTACTGTGTCCTGGACTGAAAGAAACTTCGTACCTGTAAGAGTGCATCGCACATAGTGGCAATAATTAAACTTTCAACTCTGAGGCAGAACAAACACTTTTCGTTGAGACGGGGGCGAGGAGTGAAGAGGCGGGGGCGGGGGATGAAGAGACGGGGGCAGGGAGTGAAGAGGTGGGGGGCAAGGTAAGCAAATGTTGGGGGGGGGCCAAGCAAATTGAAAGCGGGAGACGGGGGTAATAGGGCAGGGGATGAATTGGCGGGGGCTGAGGTGAATTAGGCGGGATTGAGTTTTAGGGGGTGGACAGGGGGCAGGGGCAAGTGGGGCGGGGAATCAAGAGACAGGGGGCAGGGAGTGAAGAGGCGGGGCCAGGGTAATTCAATTTTTGGGCAGGGATAAGGAAATTGAAGCCGGGGGGTGGGAGGCGGGTGGGGGGGGAATGAGGCAGGGGTGGGGGAAGAGTAGGCGGGGGAAAGCATGCCCTGTCCAGTCCATGTCCCTCGAGTGTGGGTGAGCTGGTGAGGGTGGTTGAATGAACGGAATCCGTCTGTGACGGGGTTTCGGCTAGTTCCATATTGAACCCCCGATGAACTACACAAGGTCCTGCACTTGTAATTAACACATCGTGTGGAGAGTGATCCGTTATAAATGGGTTTTTAATCTGAATAAACATCGTCCCTTGTAATTCACCGAGCCTCGATCCTTCTCCCCTCGATATTAAAGTGACATTTCCATAGCAACCAGGTTCCTGAACTCGTCTCCAAGGAGTGCCACGTGACCCGCAGGGCGGGCGAGCGAGCTCGGGGGTTCCCGCTCCGCCCACTACTGTAATGACCGAGGTGCAGCGGAACATGGAGAGTGAGAGCGTCAGCAGTAACTCCGCTTTATTGTGCGCCCGGATGAACATCACTGCCACCCCTCGCGGGCGAGTCATGACAAACGAAAACCCAACCGCGTGATACAGCACAACTACAAGCTCCGCCCACCGCTTATGACCGCTCCGCCCACTGCAAGCTCCGCCCACCGCTTGTTGGCTCCAAATCATTCCATTGAGGGATTTAAGTGAATACCGTTACGTACGGGACATTGTGTGATTCATCTTTTTAAATATTCCCTTCAGATGTTTGGACAATCGTTCGTCGAACTTCTTGTAATTGTCTTCGTCTTAAGCCGGCTCAGCGAAGAGTTCCAAACATTTATTCACAATGTTTGTGCGAATCACCTTGGCCCACCTGTGGTGATTTCACCTGGAAAGCAGGTTTTGTTTGAGTGATTGAGAATTCTGCCTTTCTGTTTGACACAGCACAAAGATGGAAGGTTTGAATCAGCATGCACATCATGAACCGTTCAGTGTACGAGTACTAGATCTCTTCCATGAGCCTCGACTATGTACAGGAAAAACAACAACAAACTGTCACCCCGGTGTTTCCCAAGCCAGGTGAATCATCAATGTGTGTCCCAACCCTCGGACGGACGTTAAACGGTATGCCCCCACCAGCCGATGGATGTTAAAGATGCCGGTGTCCTTCACGAAGAGTCGGCGATCTATCGCCGGCACCCTGACTTCCTGAGTCGGAGCGGTGACTCGACCCGGATTGTGTCGTCGCTTCGTAACTGCCGCAGCAGCACCGACGCTCTCTGTACGTGACGATCGACGATGATGCTTTGGTCGTTACATCTTAAAAGGAGATTTTGGCGGGAACTGCATTCCACGGTCGTTCGTTGCATTCGTCCATCACCCTCACAGCTGTCATGACGTCATCCAGACGAGCGCGTCACATTTTTTTTTTATTCGTTCGTTCCAAAGTTCTTCTACTTTTGAGAACTATCTGCTTATTTTATCGTAAAAAAAACAAACATTTATTTTGAATGTTTAATTTCCTCACACGGCCCTGCGCTGCAGCCGGAGGTAAGCGGTGTATGGTGGCAGCACTGTTCAGTCGGGCTGGAATTTATGCTCTCACGTCCGGTTCGAACTGCAGTACATTTTGAAAAATGTAAAAACATTTTAAACATGAGGTACATTTATTTATTTTTTCCGTCGTCGTCGTGCTTCAGAGAATCAGTATTCGAGTCAAAAAGCGCGAAGACTGACGTCATCGTCTCCCGAAACACGTGAGGTCCCAATTCCCGCCTTTTCTGCGCCACCTCATGATGAAGTAAAGGAGGAGAGCTGTGGAAGAGGAGGAAAGTGAGAAAGGAGAGTTCGGTTCGGGGACGACGATCCAACTCGTTTTTTATGTCCTTTTAAAGAAATTAAACAAAACTATCGAAGAATGATTGTTTGCTGAATGTGATTTATTTTTTTAATGAGGTATTAATTTTTCAAACTTGCACCTCCTTCACCTTTTTTACCTCAGGGTTGCGTCGGATCCAGTCGTTGGTGCCAAGGTGAGGAGGCCTGAGGTGGAACTACTCGTGGAATCTTCTTCAGCGCGTCCTCCCCACGATCTCCATCTCCTGTTTCCCCATTTATTATTTACTTCCTTCTCTCCTTCCGTTCCTCCTCTCCCTCTCCAGAGAGGATCCGATGAACTGTTTGTGCTTCTTCTTCTTCAAACCTCTCAGCAATGACGGCAGTGGGAGATCCCGGTAGGATTCTTCTTCTTCCGTTCTGTTTTTCCACCCTCTCTTGCTTCTCCCAAAATCACAAACTATCCCTTCAAACATCACCTCTACACCCACTCCGACTCTGTTCTTTCCTCCAGATTGTGAGAGCGTGAGTAAAACACCCAAGGCGGGTGGTCAAGCGGCGGATCTTCGTCCTTCGAGAGTCCTTCACCTGCACAGATTACCTTGGAACGTCATACAGGAAGATGTTATCGCGCTGGCCTCTCCTTTTGGGAAGGTGACTAATCTACTGCTGCTGGAAAGTAGACGGCAGGTATGGTGATGGTCTTTCATGGCTGGTGAACTCGCTCTGAATGGTCATTGGTGTGTAATTACACTTAAAGACCGATTTCTGATGACTTTACATTTCATGAGTAACCTCCACTTTTATCACTTGTTTGCCTGTCCTGGAATGTCACTCGTTTCACCTGACCTGGGCTGACCCTGAGCTCCTTGGACTTTTGGCTCCGCACCCTGGGCTTCCTGGAGAAAAATCCAGCCGCTCTGCTCTATACTCCGCCTTTAAAATCCACCTTTAACCCGGAAGGGTATGATGTAAATTAAGAGTAAACGCACCTCGCCCGTACGATCTCAGCTATCATCGAGGACATTTCCATTCCCATTGGACAAGACTTCGTCAAGTTTTGGTGAAAAACGTTAAAATGTCTATAATTATGTCATGACCTTAAAACGAGGTCAAGGTCAAAAAAAAAAGTCAACCCTGCACATTTTCTGTTCACATTGTTGATGCAAAATGTAAGGAGAAGGGCACTCGGTAGAGAGCATACCTCCGCCACGCAATGCCTGATCCACGAGAACGTATCTGGCCCAAAACATTTTTCAGATATCGTGCTTTATATCGTTTTTGGCCCGATCTCTCAATGGTGAAGAATCGGTTAAGAAATTAAATAATTCTTGTATCCAGACACGGATACGGATGTTCAACAAAATCGAATCAGTTCGTCTTTGTCACACACCTAACCTTCCCACCAAATTTCATCTGGATCCGTCCACAAATTTTTGAGATATCCTGTACAGACAGACAAGCAAACAAACAGGTGTGAAAATAACCACCTTCACCTACGGTGGTGGAGGTAATTACGAAGATTGATCCGGCTTAGAAATTGATCCGGCTCTGAAATTGAGACTGCTCAGAAATTGAACCGGCTCGGAAATTTATCCGGCTCGGAAATTGACACGGCTCGGAAATTATTCCAGCTCGGAAATTGGAACGGCTCGGAAATTGATCCGGCTCGGAAATTGAAACGGCTCGGAAATTGATCCGGCTCGGAAATTGACACGGCTCGGAAATTAGAACGGCTCGGAAATTGACATGACTCAGAAATTGATCCGGCTCGGAAATTGACATGGCTCGGGAATTGATCTGACTCAGAAATTGGTCCGGCTCGGAAATTGACATGACTCGGAAATTGACACGGCTCGGAAATTGGAACGGCTCGGAAATTGACATGACTCAGAAATTGATCCGGCTCGGAAATTGACATGGCTCGGGAATTGATCCGACTCAGAAATTGGTCCGGCTCGGAAATTGACATGACTCGGAAATTGATCCGGCTCGGAAATTGACATGCCTTGGAAATTGATACGGCTCGAAAATTGACACGGCTCGGAAATTGATATGGCTCGGAAATTGATCCGACTCGGAAATTGATCCGGCTCGGAAATTGACACGGCTAGGAAATTGACATGGCTTGGAAATTGATCTGGCTCGGAAATTGACACTGCTCGGAAATTGATCCGGCTCAGAAATTTACACTGCTTGGAAATTGATCCGGCTCGGAAATTGACATGGCTCGGAAATTGATCCGGCTCGGAAATTGACACTGCTCAGAAATTGATCCGGCTCGGAAATTTACACTGCTTGGAAATTGATCCGGCTGGGAAATTGATCCAGCTCAGAAATTTACACTGCTCGGAAATTGATCCGGCTTTGGAAATTAGGAGCGCAGGAAGAATAAATAAATGGCTGGTTATATTCCTTCCCGGGATCCATCCATCCATCCATCGGAACCATACTCTGTACAGAGCGTCGGTGCTGCCGAAGCAGTTTCCTTGGCTATTGGGCACAATCCTGGACGAGTCGCCACTCCGACGCAGGATACTCGAATGACTCGATCATCCCCAGCAAGCTGGTGCTCATTTTGCCGACCTCGGAAGGATGGCAGGCTGAGTCACTCCCTGGTGAAGTAATTCAGCGGGCAACGAGGCTTGAACTCGGGACCCTTGGATCCCAAGTCGCCACCCTAACCACTGAGCCAACACCAGGCTCATTGCTGGGATCCAGAAGCTTTTATACAAAATAAGCCGGAGGTACTGCTTTCAGCACGTATACGTGTACCACCCGCCGTTATGGAGAGCCGAGGGTTGAGACGGATGCTGAGATATGAGGGAAATGCCTGTGGATCGTTTCTGGTTGTGTTGTTGATTTGTGCTTTAAGATGACTTGCGATCTTGCAGGCGTTTCTCGAGATGTGTTCCGAAGAAGTTGCCGCGGAAATGATCCGTTCTCATTCGTCAGTTTCTTTCCGCATCCGGGGTAACCACATTCACCTGCAGTACTCCAACCGTAAGGAGGTGAAGATTGAGAATCCAAGTCAACAAACTGTAAGTTTGATTTCCTTTTGTTGATGTGAGCTCGTGTTTATTTCTTCCTCCCCCAACTTGCCCCCAATATTTAGATCTCAGTCTCTGACCGTTTTTATGTTCCTTGTGTTTTCCATTAGAGAGCAAACGCTGCACTCCAGACTGTGAGCACACTCCAGACTGTGAGTGGCGAAGTCACTTTGGAAGGTGCATTTGGAGATGCAGCACCAGCTGTTCATGCCAGTCCTGTTCTGCATGTCTTTGTAGAAAATTTGTTCTTCCCCATCAGTCTGGATGTTTTGCACCAGGTACCACAAGGGATGAAGGACTGGGGTGGGTGGGGGTTGGGGTTTCTTGTAACATGTGTCGTAACTGAACAAATCTTTTCTCGATGAATTTTCATTTCGACAAAGTCGCCGGAGGCATTATGTTTTTGGTTGTCTATTTATAATGATGTAAAGTCTATTTATAATGATTATATAATATATACAACTATTTATAATGATGTAAAGATGAACTGATTCGATTATGGGGGCAAGAGGTCAAAGGTCAGAGGTCATGTCAGATAAAAATGTGATAACATGAGACCAGCCGAAGGGATTCGAATCAAACTCGGTACAAGTATGTATGACGATGTAAAGATGAACTGATTAGATTTTTGTGTCAAGAGATCAAAGGTCAGAGTTTATGTTGCATAAAAATGACTCCGAACATTTAACCTGGTGTTGGCTTAGCGGTTCGGGTGGTGGCTTGGGATCCTCGCATCCTGACTTCAAGCCCCGTTGGCTGCTGAATTAACACCAGGGGGTTGGCTAGCTTTCTCCATACCCGCGAGTGAGAATGCTACCAAATTTGGGTGACAACATTAGGATAGGGTCTTCATGTTAAATTGCGGTCATGCCGATCACATGACCGGAAGTGTGTCAAAATGGCGTAACTAGTCAAATTTTTGGAAAATCACATAAATTCCTGCAAAAATCTTCCTCACCAGACCCACCAGTCAGAATGCTAGCAGATTTGGGTTACAACATTTGGCCAGGGCCCAGAGAAGCTGCCGGTCCGGTGATCCTATTTTTTTCATGCGCGCTTGTATTCACACATACGCTTATTATCCAGATCCGACTGTATGTCAGGATGGTAAAAAATATTTTTAATGCTCACATTTCATTCTGGTGTGGCCCATCATGAGTTCCCTTCCAAACATCCTTATTGCCTGAAGTGAGTCATCCTGACCGAGGCATACCAAAAACTTTAAAACGGTTCAAAGAGTGTTAAATAAACCTTTTCTTGATGCTCAACATTTTAAAAAGTACAGCACGGACATGCAACCATCGCACAGGCTTGAAACGTCCAATGGCTTACTTCTGGGTTGAAGTTCCTTGTCAGGGAACTTGTATTATTCGGGTTTACTGGGGTGTCCAGAGCAGGAATAATGGAGGGAAGGAATGTTGGATGTAACGTCACCGACCTTTCAAACCAATCGATGAGGTTGTTCGCTCGATTAAATGATCTAATCGGTGATGTGGAATAATTTTAAGATTCAGTGCTTTGAATTTGCTTTGCAGATATTCTCCACGTTTGGAACAGTCCTGAAAATCATCACTTTCACGAGAAATTACCAGTTTCAGGCACTCCTGCAGTACGCCGATGCTCAGCATGCTCAGCAAGCAAAATTTGTGAGTCGATCCAAATAAATATACACCGCCTCCACCATTCCTGTGTCCGCCCGATGACTCCTTGCATTTTGAACTTGTGTCTCCGTTCCACACAGTCATTGAACGGCCGGAACATCTACAACACCTGTTGCACACTCAGCATTGAATCTTTCAAGGTTTTCAATTTGAACGTGAAATACAACAATGATACGTCCCGTGACTTTACCCGCCCTGAGCTGCCTCAACATGGAGGAGTTGGGGTTGTTGCTGCATTTCGACCTGCAACGGTAGTTGCTGCTTTCGGTGAGAGTGACCTGATTTGAAGCAAACTGATTGTTCAAAGAAAGCTTGGAAGTACTAAACTTCCACTTTTTTATTCCACCATATTAGTTAGAGGGGGCTTTTATTTTTGAAAATTAATGACAACCACATGGCAACAAATGATCGGATGGGCATGTGGCACTCAATGGAATCCTTTCATATTCTCTCCTTGTCAAGGCTTGAGTTCCCCAAGGCAGTGTCCTCGGCCCAGTCCTCTTCTCGATCTTTATCCATGATCTCTCTGACTCTGGAAAATTATCTTTCTGTATTTGCTGATGACTCCATCGTCTGCCGTGACATCCCTCATCCTTCGGATGCGCAGGCCACAAACTCTTCCCTCTCTTTAGAGCTTAAAAAAAATCGCAAGTTGGTCAAACACTTGGAATCACTTGGGATATGTCTTTCAACCCTGACAAATCTCACACTCTCTCCGAACGAACCGTCTGGCAACCCCTGACACCCCCTCCTCCATCCAAATTCTTAACAATCCTCTGGAGGAGGTTCAGGCATTCAAATTCCTGGGTCTCACTGTCAGCCATGATCTTTCTTTGGCAAACCACATTTCAAAAACTTGGTCTCCAAAGCCAGCCGACTGGGCATCCTCCGTCGTACAAAGTCCTTCCTTGGCACACCTGGACTCCTATCCACCTACAAGGCCTTTATTGATGGAGTGCTGCTGCTCCTTTTCTGCGCTGGCTCCCCTTGCCTCACATCTTGCTGAGCTTGATGCTGTGGAAACCAAGGCCTTCAAGATCATTGGAATCTCCCACGCTGAAGCTGAGTCGATGGGTCGATCACTTCGCCATTGCAGACGGGTCGGTGATCTCTCTGTCCTTCACCACCTCGTTTCTGGTTTAGCATCCTCTGCTATTCCCGTGCGAGTACACTGAACGGATCAGAACGTCAACGGAACATCGTTTTACGTCCTGATCCGTTCAGTTTATTCGCTCTTCCACGATCCTTGGCTGTATACAACAACAAAAAAGTGAAGACAAAAGATCTGACGTCAGAGATCTGCATTTTTACAACTTCAGCATTTAATTTCAGATCTAAAATGGCAAGTCCCTCTTGTTCTTCGCTGTGAGTTTCTTATTATTTTTTTACTGTTTGACAGGGCCACATGGAAGTAGTTTTCCAGCAGCGACTGGCTTCCCTCAATCTGGTGGGTAACTGTTTGTTGGCCGCGTTTACCTTCACTCACCTGGCCATACTGTCCTGCATTTCCTGCACTAAACAGCACTCTTCAGCGATTATTTATATCTGCTTCCAGGGCTCAATGGTCCCGGAATATGTTTGGGCCCCCCCGCTGCAGCTGCTGTCGTTGGAGTTACCGTCCCTTCTGCTCTTGTGCCTCCTCTCCCAACCGACAACTCTGTCCTCTTGGCTTTAAATCTGAACGATGAGGTGGGAGATTGAGGGATCATCGGTTCATCGGATAGTTTGTACTTTATTTAAATAAAAGGTGAACATATTTGTACATGTGCATGCATCACGTGATTTATACCTGGAAAACTTGGTTAAAAAATATTATTCTTTCCTGGCTTGGTTAAGTGCGATGAGAGATAAACAACATTATAATCTTCACATGCAGTTACCGTTGACTAATTATGAACACAAATTGGCTTCTGACTGCGGTTGTGTGAAACCGGCTGAAATTAAAACAAATAAACATGGACAAAAAAAAATGTTTCAAAGAAAGACCACCACGAGATGAAGAGAACATCTGCTTGTGGATTGATACGAGGTGTTGGATAAAGAGTGGCCGCAGATGGCGGTTGCGCGAGTGGTAGCCGCAAAGACTGGAAGGGTTGAAAGTTAGAGCGGGTCTGAAAACGAAGTCGGAAAAAATACCCCCTCACCCCAAACACCTCCTTCCACCCCTTTATGTTTGACGTCACCGCACGTCCATCTGCCCCATTTTCACCCCCCTTTTAAACGACGTCTTCGACATTCGCTTTCCGCCCGATCCCTCTGAGCTGCAACAGCTTTGAACTTACTTCCACAATTTCCCTCGTGGTTGTTCAAAGCTTCCAATATATTCTGACTCTTCCAATTTTCTAGAACCTGATGGACTAACTTCTGGCTGTGATGAATTTCATCTTTTAATATACATTGCTGTGTCTGAATTGATGCGGCGCAGGCATGATGGGCTGAATGGCCTCAGTCTCATTTCCTTGTGTGTATCTTCATTGTTGTTCACATTTATTCCGCTTCAAACTTCCCTTT
>NC_140980.1:578858-603858 GCF_056783735.1 Eptatretus burgeri
AGCAACCCTCCTTACCTCCCCCCTCGTCCCTCGTCCTACCCTCCCCCGCCCCTCCACCTCCTGCACCCAAAGCCTCCTCCCCTACCTCTTCATTAAAAGTGTGGACCTCAAATATCCGGGGCCTTCGCTCAAACCTTTCAGATCTTTCCATGCAGGTTGCCACTGACAAACCAGACATTATCTGCCTAACAGAAACTTTCCTCTCCCAAGACGTGTCTGACTCCCAAGTATCACTCCCTGGTTACTCCCTCTTACGGTATGACAGACCTGAGCCTCGTCCTGGTGGAGGTGTTGCTCTCTTCATCAAAGACTCTATTCCTCACTCTCCCTGCACTGCTCTCACTCCCCCACACCCCCAGGAATACCTCTGGCTTCGGCTTCCCCTCCACTCCCACCTCATGTTTATATGTGTACTGTACCGTCCACCGAACAGTGATGACTCCATCTACACCTCACTCTCCGAAAACATGGACCATCTTCTATCTTCTCATCCAAACTCTCTCTTCCTCTTATGTGGCGACTTCAATTGTCATCACGCCAGTTGGCTAGGTGTGGGTACCTCTCTCACCTGCCATGGGACATCAGCAAAAGCTTTCTGTGACTCATTGGGACTGACTCAATCGGTCAACTTCCCGACCCGGATCTCAACCAAGGGTACTCCATCTCTTCTGGATCTGATTTTGACAAATTTCCCTGACAATATCTGCTGCTCTTCCTTCGCTCCAATTGGTTCTTCTGACCACGTCCTTGTTAAAGTGGACATCTCTCTGGCTGTTATCAGAGAACCACCTCACCGCCGTCGAGTCTGGCATTTCACTCAAGCCGACTGGCAGGGTCTCCGAGCAGCCATCAAACTTACAGACTGGTCTCCTATCACTACTTTCTCAAACATCAACTCATCCTGGGAATTCTTTCAAAGAAACTTGCTCTCCCTCATGCACAGATTTATCCCCTCTCGTGTTCAGTTGTCTTACCCTTCCTCCCGCCCTTGGTTTACTGAAGCTTGTGGTGAGGCAGTTGTCCTGAAACAACTTGCCTTTGCCTCATGGAAAGCAAACCCAACTGAGGGCAATCTCAGTTCTTTCCACAAAGCTCGGAACAAGTGTGTATCTACCCTCAGGAGAGCCAGAAAACAACATCTTTCTCATCTCAAGTCTGAACTCTCAAACCTCTCTCCCTCCTCAAAATCCTGGTGGCGTTTGATCAAATCTGTTTCTGGTGTATGTTCCCCCTCCATCCCCTCCCTTACCTCAAATGGCCGCACTGCTGATTCCACACGTGATAAAGCTGAATGTCTAAACTCGGTGTTTGCAGCTAAATCTTGTGTCCCAAACCCATCACTATCTCTACCCACTTTACCCAGTCGCACCCAACTGTCCCTGGACTCTGTATCCTTTTCTCCTGACAAGGTGGAGAGCTTGCTTTCAAACCTCGAGTCAGATTCTGCAACCGGTCCAGACGGCATCAGCCCACGTGTCCTCAAAGCCTGCTCTTCTGCTCTTGCTCACCCTCTCTCTGTTCTATTCACCCTCTCATTTTCCCAAGGTCATCTGCCATCTGCTTGGAAATCTGCTAACATCACTGCCCTGCATAAAAAAGGTGCAAAAACAGATCCCTGTAACTACAGACCAATCAGCCTTCTCCCAATCATCAGCAAGGTTATGGAATCCATCATTGCTTCAGACATGAAATCCTTCCTCTTCTCCAATGGCTTGATTTCCAATCATCAATTTGGTTTCAGACCAGGTCACTCTACCCTGGATATGCTGCTACTGCTCTCCCATCAATGGATGGAGGTCCTCAATGCCAGACAGGAAATCCGAGCCGTATCCCTGGACATATCACGTGCTTTTGACACAGTCTGGCACCCTGCCCTACTCACCAAACTCTCTTCCCATGGTATTCAAGGCCATCTCCACTCATGGCTCGCAGACTTCCTCTCCTGTCGCAGTCAACGTGTGGCCCTAAACGGAGTTCTTTCATCCCCTCTTCCTGTGCAGGCTGGAGTTCCTCAAGGTGGCGTTCTGGGCCCTGTTCTTTTTCTGGTTTTCATCAATGATCTCTCGGACTCTCTGGAAAATCCTCTATTTCTCTTTGCCGACGACTCCACCCTCTGCCGTACCATCTGTCATCCCTCAGACCGGCAAGCAGCAGCTTCTTCGCTCACTGCAGATCTGGATAAAATCACAAACTGGTCCAACACGTGGAACATGTCTTTCAATCCACACAAATCTCACACTCTCACTATGTCTCTTCGAAAGGACCGTTTACAAAACCCCCATCCACTTTCTCAACAATCCTCTGGAAGAAGTCTTTTCTTTCAAGCTTCTGGGTCTCACTATCTGCCATGACCTTTCCTGGGAAAGTCACATTTCCAACCTTGCCTCAAAAGCCAGTCGCCGACTGGGAATCCTCCGTCGTGCAAAGTCCTTCCTCGGCCCTCTTGAGCTCCTGACTACTTACAAAGCTTTTGTCCGTAGCCTGATGGAGTACTGCTCTCCCCTCTGGGCTGGTGCTCCTGCCTCCCACCTTTCTCGACTTCACGCTGTCGAAACCAGGGCTTTTAAGATCATTGGCATCTCCCGCAATGAAGCTGAGTCTTTGGGCCTCTCACTCAATCACCGCAGGTTGGTCGGTGGTCTTTCTGTCTTCTACCGACTCCTCTCCAGCCTTGCCCCCCCTGCTCTCTCTGCGATTTGTCCCAACCACATTTCCACAGGGCACTCAAGGTCCGCCAACAACCCCCTTCTGGTAAAACTACCAAAATCACGAATCACTGCTCATCTTCACTCTTTCATTCCTCTTTTTTCCCGCCTTTGGAATAAACTTCCTCACTCTATTCTTTCCCATTCTTCCCTCCAGGCTTTCAAAACAGCTGTTCACCACCACCTCTTATCTTCCCCCATCCAAATCCTCGATCTTTTCTACCCCCGATAATCCACCCAAGCCCACTTCCTTCAATTCTCCTGCTTTCCTTCCTGAAAGTCCCTGTAATGTCCATCTTCTCCTCGCCATGTTCCCCGTCCCATCCCCATCCCTCTCCCTTCCACAGTTCACCTGTGTCTGTTCCCCAATGTTTTGTCCCTTCCACTCCCACCCCTCTTGTCTCATGCCTCCTTGCTGTGAGTTGTGTGTTAGCTCTCATACGAGCCTCGACCAAGGTATACAAAAAAAAAAATAAAAAAAAAATAAAAAAAAAGTTTAAAAGACATGCGCAGGAAAGGATAAAAGGGGGTAAAAAAAACATCCCCAAATCACCACACCGAACACCAACAACATCCAGGTGGAATCTGCGAGCCTGCTCGATCAACCCACGGCAGCTTTTCAGTCCAGCACCGAACTTCATGCTGAGACGAACCACAGCAGTCGAATCATCGGCAATGATACGCAGCACCAGTCTGTCAAAAGAAAACAAGAACAATTTAATTTGCACATCCAACACGACCAACCACTCCGCCTAAACCACACACAATGCACAAATTTGGGGGGAGCAGGGGGGCATCTTGCGCACACCAGAGGAATCCCCAAAGCACATCAATACAACTCACTTGGGATGGAAATCTTGAAAAGACCTTCGGGTCACATGACCAAAAGGGGCTTCAAAGCACAATTGGTTTGTGCCATTGTCGCCCACCCACAACAGTACCAACACGTTCCTCTGCATTGAAACGTTTTTATTTATTTATTTTTAATGTGTGAAATTTTAGACCCGACATTCTATTGTATAAACCGCAAGGGTGTAAAATGGAAATGCCATTCACTGATGATCACACAAGTGTGCAACATTTCCAGGAGGTATGTTTTCCTGTCTGTGCAAGATATCTCAAAAAGTTGTGGATATATTCAGATGAAATTGGAGAGCAGGTAGGGTGCGTGACAAGGACGAACCAATTCGATTTTGGTGAAGATATGGCCAAAAAATTAACAGCACGATATCTCAAAAAATTATTGGGCCCATGGTGTTCTCATGGATCAGGCAATGCTTGACGGAAGTGTGCGCTCCGACTGCCCTTTGAGTTCCTCATGGATTGAAGGATTTATAAAAGTACCCAGGGTGGTGGGAGGTGCAGATCGACCACACAAACTGCGGGTTCCAAACAGCATCGACTCGATACTCGAGCACAATGCCAGAACAGTGCAAGTGGCGAGTTCAGTGAAGCGGCACGAGTCTTCGGAACACAAAACGACCAACGGCAGACCTGCTCCATCCGAAGCGGGTTGAGACGTTCGACATGATCTTCCATGCACAGTCCAGACTCATTACCTTGAGACTTTCATCTCTATAAAATTCAACAAACATGCTCGTATCGATCAGCTTGAGGAAGGAGAAAAGTCCAAGCACAAATCCTGAATTGGCCACAAATCAGTCAGATTTGTCCGGAGATGGCAACCCACCGCCACGTCAATAGGAGAGGTGTGCATGTATACCACGGGTATACCTTGAGAAATATGCAACGTTTCAACCACCCCCACCTTCCAACACCGAATGAAGAATGTACCTCAGACGACCCTCATGTTAGCCTCTTGGGACGAGGCAAAATACTCAATGTTTGTAGGTTTTAAAAAGGACAGACCATTGCACATTTTCAAGACATATACAAAATAATTTGAGCAAAGATCAGATGGTCAGACTTGGGTGAATGAGTGGCAAAATGTATTTCATCAAGCATCGAGAGGTCAGCAGTTGCTTCACTTTCGAGGGAGAAGCATGGAGTGGGGGAGGGAGGGAAGAGACAGACAGACAAACAGAGAGAAGGGAAAGCAATAATGTTGAAACATGAGATGCTTCCAACTCATTATAGTCAACAAAATGATTTTCAAAGGGCACATGACCTTTGACATGTCCGATAACAGATTTTCAACAAAAGGGCACTTGACCATCAGCCTTTGACCTTTTGAACCAAAATCAAATCACTTCATCTTTGCATCACAATTGAACTTTGTGCTAAGTTTAGTAAAAAAACAAAAAAACCCTGAAGTGGTTCACAACTTGGTTTAAAAAAAGAAGAAAAAAAAAAAGAAAAAAAGTTAACACTGACTGACAACCAGAAAATGCCTCCAGTGTCATGGGTGGCATAAAAAGTCAAGTAACAATTATTGTGACTACATACACCTGCAGGCTCAACAAATGCACACCACAAAACACAACTAAAACTCCATCAAACACTGGTATGCACAGAACTCTGGGGAAAAAAGGAAGGAATAAAAAAAAATTTTAAATTAAAAAGGCCAAAGTAAAAGCACACACAAGACACAACTTTTGACATTTCACAATTCTTCAATTTAAGATTTTTGGGGAAGGTGAAATAAATTAATTTAAAATAATTTTGTGCATTTGCAATGTGCAATAAAAAAAAAAAACATTTTTACACTTTCCTTATATCTACCACCAATACAATAAGAAAACTAGAACGGGCACTCATAGAGCGCATACCTTCGCCGCCACTACTTTTTTTGTTCTTGGTATGAGTGTGGGGAACTGGTTTCATATGAATGGTCTTATGAATCAAACCACATATCTATAATGTCATGACCCCCCCCCGACTTTCGGGGGCTACGGACTAAACAACAATCAACTCACGTCGTTTTGGCGAGTCTTCACTCGCAAGCTCGGTGAATACAACGTTTCAACAAGAGAAGGTAATCTCGTTTTCAAGGTCGTGACCCCCCTGACCTTTGACCCCTAACCGGTAACAAGAGTATGGGCGTCATTGTGTCATATTGCATATCACAAGATGAGGCGTTGAATTCTGAACATTTTAGCGTTAGTTGCATGCAAATTGAATAAAAATTGACCGTGTTATCGTAAAAAGAAGATTTTGGCCTTTTCGTGACCTTGACCTTGACCTTTGACCCGAACGATCCCAAAATCTAATCGAATGCTTCCTGGCTAATAACCAATCATCCCACCAAATTTCATGCAATTCGGTTTAATACTTTTTGAGTTATACGAATCACAAGATTACAAACAAATAAATAAATAAATAAATAAATACACGCCGACCAAAACATAACCTTTCGCAGAATGCGAAGGTAATAAGAGCATATAGCCAATTTCGCTAAAGTTAAATGGCGGCCATTTTGGAAAATGGTCGCCGAAGCTGACAAGGCACAATCTCGGGTGGCTCCATATCTAGAATTGTTCGGAATACATTATTCTACATGTGTACCAATTTTGGTGCTTTTATGCAAATTTGAACAATTGATCTGAAATATCAGACTGCGCTGCAGGACGAAGAGGAAATATTTACAGTTCACAGAGAGACAGAGAGCAAAATAGCAACAGAGGTGTGGGATGAGAGTGCTGCATTTTATGAGGGGGGGCAAGGAGGAGACAGTGAGAGAAAAGGGTGGGGGAGCGAGGGGAAAAAAAAAAAAACATTAAAAAAAAAATAAGTGTCAGAACAGCTGTACACAAGACAACAGAGTTTGTAAAGTAATCCACTGGTTCCTCTGCAAAAACTGATATTCCAGTTCCAGAAAATTTGTGGGAAAATGAACCAAAAACAATCACTGAAAACATTGAAGTACTGCTTATGTACGACCTTATGATCCAATCGAGCTTGAACATCAACAAAGATTTGCGACCAGATATCATACTTCGGTGCAAAACAACAAAAAAAAAAAAATTAGAAACAAGTGAAATCCTTCAATACAGCGCGTGTGGTGAAGCAAATGAGTACACTAATGTTAAAATCTGCAATTTATGCTTTTTCAGTTGAAAAACAATTAAAAAGCGTACTTAATATTTGAAATGTAAAAATCTTGTTTTTATTGTGATAAGCCTTTATATATAACAGAAGGAATGAAATAGTTCGATACAGCGTGGCAGGAGGCCGCAAAAGAATGATAGCATAAGAAGAACTTAGCTTTCAGCATTCGGCGATCGGCGCGAAATGCGATGGTGGGCGGAAATGACGTCTTTCGGCACGAAATGCGATGGTGGGCGGAAATGACGTCTTTCGGCACGAAATGCGATGGTGGGCGGAAATGACGTCTTTCGTTCGTTCGTTCGTTTGTGCATGAGAGGGGCGCGTTTCTTGGTTTTTTTCCCGTCAAGCAATAAATTAGATGGTTTTCACATATATAACACGTTAGTTTCACAAATTTCCGTTGAAATACTCGGGTATTTCCGTCAATTCTCGCTATTTCCGTCTAGGTTATGCACTGCATCTACCGGACGGCCGTCATTGACTGTCTTGACGTGGGGGGGGGGGACAGGGGACACCGGAGACGTGGTAGACACCGGGGACATTTCAAACTCGGTGCAATTGTATACAGCGCACGCCCTGTAAAAAAAGAAGGCATTGTGAATTGAGGTGTAAAAACCAGTGATTTTGGACCAACGATGCACAAATCAGGAAAATGACCAAATACCAAGACCTCAAGCATGAAGTGAAAGGATCCGAGAAACTGAAGAATACCAAAGTTGTACCGGTGATGACGAAGAACCTCATGGGAATGACGAAGAAGAGCCTCAGAGACATTAAAAACCATCCCTGGGAATGTCATGACAAACAAAGTACAGTTGGAAGCGTCCTGGGCTAAGTAACAATCCTGGAGAGCCCTCAGCACAAAACCTTGAAAACTTCACAGCTTGGTCCGTGGATCGTGAACCCTCACTGAAAATGAAGGTGAATACTTTGAGCTCACCCTTGGAGGACTCCATTCCACATTCTGAAACCCCGTATGTACACGCACACATGCACACACACGATTTTACCTCAAACGATTCCAGGACGAACAACACGTCCAATTATTTATTTACCGTAAACTATTCGAGAACCGACACCTTTGACACTTATTGAGTCCGGACGATATCCCATCCAAAAAAGCAAAATAATATTTCGACGCCATACTTTAGTCGGTGAAAGTGGATTGTGGAAAATTGTATCATCTCATGCATGAAATCGCTCCAAGCTCCGAATTTGAAAACTACAATACTTAAAAGCGAGGCACCGATGATGAACAGGCATTCGAGTGAATGCATTAGATCGTATAGCTCATTGGAGCTGGTCCCCTGAAATAAACATGGCAGAAAATCCGCCATTTTGCCTGCTCGTCTGTGTTCATGTCACGTGCACATTGGTTCGAGAAAACATGGCAGCTTCAGACCCCAGCAAGGTTACCCAGGAAACGCCTTCAAACCCCAGAGAGTGAGGTGGCCAAGGATCTGCTGATGAATGATGCAACGAACTAACGCCGTTAATTATCTTCAAAAGGGAGGTTTTAATGAACCCAAACACCAAATTTTCACTCTTGCACTTCCTTGGAGTATTCTTCGTATGAATGTAAAGTTTCAGGCTGCTTGGTTTTATGACTTTGGAGTGACGGACGGACGGACGGGCACGCACGCACCCTTTTATTAGTAAAGATTGCTTGTCTGGATCCATGCCATTTAAATTACAAACAAATCACTGAAAAAATATATCCGGCCATACCAAGCGAAATCGCCGTTTCAGCCCTCACACAAGGGAAGATTCCCCACCTCCACAAAAAACGAGGCAATCACCACATTAGGGGGGGGGAATAGGATGAACAGCTCCCTTGTGCAACATCAAATGTTGTACAAGGTAATAATTAAGATTAATAATGTGGAATAAAAATGGGTTTAATGGAGGAGAAAATGGAGTGTATTCAGGGGTAGGGGAGGGAGAGTATGTGGGGGGAGGAAGGCGAGATGCTCACTTGGCAAGTGGAAAGGTCCGTGCGATCTTCCCAAGCTCAAAACTGTTGTCGAAAGTCATGAGTGACACCCCATTGTTTGCTGCATATTTGATGTGGGAAAGCTGTTTGCATGGGTTGGCGAAGATGATGCGGTCCGGAGGAACACCGGCACTCAAAACCAATCCCATCTCATTCTGCAGAAGCAGGAAGCCAAGAACAAGGTAAGCTCAAAGTCCAAAAAAAACACATTTTTTTTTTCAACAGCCAGAAATTATCATCGAGCACAAAGAGGGCAGCAGACAAATCGTGCATGAGAAAAACTGAAAACTTCACAAAATACATCACAAACTATTGATGAAAATCACTGTAAATGGGAACTCGTACTTTAGCACAGAAAACATCAAATTGAAATACAGGAACCAATCCGTATTTGTGAGTTTTCTTTTCACAAGTTGGCAAATGCATACCAACCCCTAATTTGTGACCAATCAACTTCCTGCATTGGTGAGTTTGGGAGCCCACATCACCTCACACCCAAGTTGTGCAAACATACCGTACAGTAATGTATGCATTTGGCTTGTGCACACAGCATGGGCCTTCTCACAGCAATTCCCGAAACCTCAAACACCTCTCGACGAGCTATCGTGAACTCGCCCCCCCCCCCACCCAAACCAATGAATTGCGCTTGATCATGGCCTCCAAGCACAAGATGAGTGGGGAAGGTGAGTCTGCTGGAAAGAAGCAGAAGTGAAGAGTTTAAGCAAAGAAAATTAATGTGTTCCACACAGGCCGACTCCAGGTGCTAGTGCATCTGTCATGGGCACGAATCATCCTTCTGACTTCCGTAGTCATCACAAACAGAACGGACATGCCTCCACACATCACATAACATACTTGCACCAAGTTTGATTTCAATCCAACACGCAAGTTTGAACGTCAACACGCAAGACAAGCAAGCCTCCAGGTTCGCTGAGACGACAGAGCAGAAGGGCTCAGGTTGAGCCTCCAGGTCAGAATTTCAATAGAACTCCAAGCAAATTTTTCCAACACCCAAGATTAGCAATTCAGACAAAACCACAAATCCATCATTCTGTTCCCAAAGTTTTGTCCTTCCCTACCTCACCCCTCTTGTCCTGCCCCCCCCCCACCTTGTTGTACATTGTGTTAGCTCTTATATGACCCTCAACAATGTAAACAAAAAAAACAAGGCTCCAGCATGTTCCTGAAAGCATTTCCACCACCCGTCTCCAACAGACCTTTGGCAGCTTGTGCACGTTGCTGCGTTTGAGCACGGGCAGTAACAGCTGAAATCTATCTGTTTCAGCTCTTCTATCTGCTCTATCTATCTATCTCAATCTATCTGCTCTTCCCGACATCATTGTTCTTTTCACACTTTTCTACTTTTTAATACTCCATTCTAATTCTTGCTTTTATTCTTTCACCTCTTTTCCTCTATTCCTCGCTTTCATTATCCAAGCAGAAGTGAATTCTTGCAGAAATTTAAGATTAATTCATTAATTAATTCATTAATTATGGAATGTACTCATTGATATATTAATCAGAAAGCCCGAAGCATGAAGCATAATTTATCACTCATCCCCTCATCCGGGATCCATGGCCTCGCCCCACAGCCTGCAGCCCGATGTCCGCCGGTGATAATGTAGATATCGGCACGATCGAGAGGAGCCTGCAAATTATCCCTGCTGATGCACTGAATTGATGCAATCGTTCGGCCAGAATATTCGTTGTCAAGATGTTGCGTGATTAAATCACCAATACAGTCACTCGAATTTATACCGCCAACATACTTCGTAAAAATCACCTTCGCCCCAGAAACCACAGTCAATCTGAACCACGCTGGCCACTGCTCAGACGCCATGACCGGACGACTGCGCAATTCTACTACGCAGTTTGGTAAAAGATGACTCGGCATTTTGGCGCGCGCACGAAATTATATTTTGAAAATAAATGCCGACATTTACATTTCGGGTTTTGAAACTTTCGGGTTTTGAAAATACATATATTGTAACGGCTGTGGAAATTCGCAAACCACTATTCAGGGCCCGTAGGTGAGATAACTCTAAGTACATGTGTAGTTAGCACCAAACCCTTTGTTTAGAGGGAATTTATGTGATTCATTCGGGCTGCGACGCTTTGAGATAGCCGTTTTTCTGTTCTATCTTTATTTTGAACCAACCACGTCTCAACCGCCATCACAAAACAACCACCTTAACCACCACGCCAGCCATCGTCACCAACTACAACCACGCTCCAACCCTCAGACAACAACAACAACGCCAACATCCACGACCTTTACCTTCACAACTCAATCCCGCAAACATCGCATCACCGTCATTCCCAAACGGCACCATAACCATCAAACCACCACCGATAAACCCTCCACCACCCTCACCTCTCTCCTACGGCCATTCCCGCACCACCTGTGAACACTGAGCGTCGGGCTGTCTTGGGCTCGTTCAGCGATACGCACCGAGCCGCGAGCGCAAATAGTGGCCTTTCCGAGGGAGAATTCGGATCAAGAACACTACACGCCCACTTCTGATCCGTCCAATTAGCAAGCGCGGAGCGGGTTGGCCCCGCCTCCAGACGCGTCTGTGTGAAATCGATATATGCAAATTCTAGGATCAGGGGAGGTTCACACCCACTTTTCCTCCGTCCAATTGGCAAGCGTGGCTCCGCCCCCGAGGTCATCCCGATCCGGATATTTGCATATTGTTTTCTCCTGCCGGCCTATAAAACAGCGAGCGCAAGGCGAATCGTGGCAGAGTGTGGCAGTAGCAGTGTGTGTCGGCAGGGTAAAGTGTGGCAGTGGCAGTGTGTGTCGGCAGGGCAGAGTGAGTCGAGTCATCGGTGTGGCAGCGAGTTGGGTTCTGCAGTCGGTTGAGGAGAGTTGCGGGAAGAGGCAAAGGAGCTCGGGTCCGAGGCGAGAAGGACGGCGGTCGGCGACGAGGTCGCGGTGTGAGATCGCTCATCGTGGGACCCAAGCCAGCCAGCCATTGTCCTCCCCTAGGGCATCAACAACTCCCCTTTTCCCCCACGCTGAGATAGTGCAAAAGGGGGCCCGTTCCCACCCAACTCCAAACGTCGTGCCAACGAAACCCGCCAAGGAGCACGGAGTCGGGGCACAGCCACGCGGCCACATCTGCGGCTCATCCGCCAACGCGTCACGAGGACGCGGGTACGACCCCCCCCGTCTCACGGGCCTGGCCGCTCCTTCAGGTCACGCGCGCATATTGGCCTACAGGCCCGTCTGCACCCTTGCCTATGAAGCTGGCTTCTTTCCTTTGCTTTTGAGTAAATGTGTGTTGGCGCCGTCTGTAAAGTAGAACTGTTTAAGTGTTGCCGTGTGTACGCGTATTCGGTAGTAACTCTGCGTCATTGTTTCTCTTGTTGTAACTGCTACATGTGCATTTTGACTGTTTGGCTGTGTATGTGTGCTTTCCGTGTGTCGCATAATAAATATGCATGTTGAACTGTGCCCGTTTCGCTTCGTCTTTTCTTGATTGACCCTCCATCCTGCTTCACGTAAAGGGTTCGCAGTGGGCTTAATACACCCGATAATTAATCGGAACCGTCGAGGCCGATGATAACACCGCTCGGTTATCACTGTAGCACGGAACGGACCGCTTAAGCGGTTCGTGTCCGGAGTCGGCCTGCGGCGAGGTACAATCGCCCGGTCGACCATCCGCGCAGGTACTTAGGTAGATCGAATTTGGCGAGCAACCCTATCCTGCGCGGGCGGGCAATTGGCACGGTCGTGGTGGGGTTAAACCCCCACCCGTGACTAGCTCCCGGCGTTGCTCCAAGAGGGGCACGACAGAATTGTCCGTTCCGGTGGGCGAGGCGGCCGCCATTCGAGTTGAGCGGCTGATCACATGCCGGCGGGCACGAATTCGCAACAATATATTAATATATCTATATATATTTATATATATATATATAGTATATATATATATATATATATATATATATATATATATATATATAAATAGTATATATATATATATAGTATATATATATATATATATATATATATATATATATATATATATATATATATACATATATATATATATATATATATATATATATATATATATGTGTATATATATATATATATACACATATATATATATTGTTGTGGTTACCAAATTCGCAAACCACCATTCAGGTCCCTTAGGTGAGGTATCTCGGTAAGTGCATGTGTAGTTAGGCCCAAACCCGTTGTCTAGTGGGAATACATGTCATTTATGCGAGCTGCGACTCTTCAGGATAGCCGTTTTTCTTTTACTATCTTTATTTTGGACCAACCGCCATGATCACAACCACAACATCAACCACCAACCACAACACCGCTTCACCACAACCGCCACGACCTTCACATCACACCTCGCAACCGTAGCATCGCCACCGTTCTTGCCCCGCTGTGGGTACCGGTGTTGGATTCGTGCAGAGCGCGCGTTGAACAGCGTGTACAAAATCACGGATTTTGTGCTTCAAAAACGGATCAAAAACGACACACGCCCACTTTTTGCCGTCCAATCGGTGAGCGAGGGGCGATTTGGCCCCGCCTCCAGAACGATCGATATATGCAAATTTGTGGATCAAAAAGCCTTCACGCCCACTTTTTCTCGGGCCAATGGGGAGCGAGGTGAAAGGTCGAAGGGAGGGGTTCAAAGGCGAAGCTACGGGGGGATAAAAGGACGGTGTTCGTCAGTCAGCAGAACGAGAAGGAGTCGGAACAGAGAGAAGAGTGTGGAAGTCTGGAGCCCGAAGCCTGCAGTAGCTGGAGAAGCTGAAGAGAGTCGAACGAGGAGAGCCCAAAGAAGAGTCCAGGGTGGAGAGTCCAGAGGCGGAGAGGCGGCAGCGGCGAAGGCAGACGAGGGGGTGCTCGCGACGGTGCCAGGAGCTGCACGCCCGAGGAAGGCCGGCAGCGCGACCTGGCCGAGGTGGAGACGCACACCAGGGATAATAAAGATCCTCTATACCCCGAGCATCAGCAACCCCCTCCTGTTTCCCCCCGCGCTGAGATAGTGCGACCAAGGGGGCCCCCTTTTTCCACCCCCTGCCAGGCACTGTCCGCGAGGCCCGCGGAGTGCGGCGCCATCGCCGCTCCGCGTCTCATCACCAGACGGGTAGGCGCGACCCGGTCTCGGCCTCAGGCCCGCCTCATTCTTGGGGGATTTCTTTTCCTTGGTTTTGGGTATGTGTTGTCGGCGCCGTCTGTGAAGTAGAATTGTATAAGTGTTGCCGTGTGCTCGGTAGTCGGTATTAGCTCTGCACTGTGTCTTCACTTTTATATTTGCTTTTTGTGTAAATGGAATTGTGTTTTCTTTTTTTTGTGTGCATTTGGTGGAATTGAATGTGTGCTTTCCGTTCGTCGCGAATAAATGTGCTTTTGTGTTGAACTGTTTCCCGCCTCGCTTCGTCATTCCTTCATTGAATCCTCATCTTGCTTCACGTAAAGGGTTGGTAGTGGGCTGAATACGCCCGATAATTAATCGAACCGTCGAGGTCGACGATAACACCGCTCGGTTATTCTGATAGTACGGAACGGGTCGCTTAAGTGGCCCGTGTCCGAAGTCGACCTGCGGCGAGGTGCGATCGCCCGGTCTACCCTCCGCGTGGGTACTTAGGTAGGTCGAATTTGGCGAGCAACCCTATCCCACGCGGGGGCTGATTGGCTCGATCGCGGTGAGACCGAAAGGTCCACCCGTGACTGGTTCCCGGCGTTAGTCCGAGAGGGTCATGACTGGATTGTCCGTCCGGTGGGCGACGTGCCGCAATTCGAGTTACGTGGCCGTTCGCACGCCGGCGGGCGCGAAATCCGCAACACTGGTGTCAGGTCGTGCGATACAAATTCATCGCCCTCCTCGCGGCACTGGTATTGGAGAACAGGAAAACGGGCTCTCCTGTCTCCGGCTAAATTCACGGGAATCGGTCCAGGGGTGAGAGAAGCGACCCCCGATTCCCTCCAAATTACGAGCGAGCAAATTAACCCTTTAAGAGAAGCAAGATGGCGTCTCAAGGCGAGCGGGAGCCGGGGGTATTAGAAATGGATGTAGAATGTGTAGAATCCATGGTCCAGGATGGAATCCCCGAGCAGGAAATGTTGATTGTGCAGGAACACGGACTCGCCCAACTGAACCCAGGGCCCGAGGTGGGTGCGGCAGCGGCCGCGGTGTATGACACCTCCCCCCCTCTCCACCAAGACCCTTCCCCAACCCCTGCCGAAACGGCTCACTCAGCGCACCCGGCGTGGCCCAGCTATGCGCCATGCTGGCGGCAATGACAAATGAAATAAAAAACGAAATGAAAGACATGAACAAACAAATAAACGAAAAAGATGGATACATTCACAAACGAAATAAAACGCATGAAAACTAAAATGGAAACAAACATGAAGGAAGAAACGAGAAAGCTACGGGGTGAGACGCAGAACATGGGCCGATGCCTGCAGGCGGGCATGAAGGCCGTGAGCAGGGAACTTAAAATGGCGACTCACGTGTCGGAACAAACGAGCTGGAAGGGGTGCAACGAGCTGACAGGCCCGCGGTGGAGGCGGGTAAGGAAAAAGTAATTCGGGAGACAAGAGACGAGGTGAAAGTAATTGGGAGGAGAGAAAGAACAATTAATACGGAAAGCAAGGATGAGGTACGCGGAGATCGTGAAAGAGCAAGGAGTGAAAAACAGGGAAGGACGGGCGACTTAAGAGAAAGCAAGGTTGACCTACATAAAGATAAGGGAAAGACGCCAGAAAGAAGCAGAGACCAATAAACACGATGAAGACGGGGTAAGTGACGCGCACACACACACGGAGGTAGTGGAGGACAATGGGGTGAGCTCGCGGAGCGTGTGGGGACCCAGTGCGAGCACCTGGATGGCCTCCTCCAGGAACGAGGGGGAGGAGTATGCCCCCTTGAGGCGAGTCACGACCAGGTGAGTTCGGTCGTGTTTTGTGAGGTTGAGGGACGGGTGCTGTGGACGGGTGCACGGAGAGCTTGGGGGTATAGAGGCCCCGGAGACCCTTGTGGGGATAATGAATCCCCAGTGTAGTTGTCCCTGTGTGTGGTGCAAGGCGTGAGTGCGTCCCCGTGTGTGGAAGCGACCCCGTGTGTGATTGGTGTGGTGGCGATGGTGCCGGAGTACGTGCTTCCCAGCACGCCGTGTGTGGATGAGGCACCGTGTGTGAGTGAGGCCGTGTGTGTGAGTGAAACGGCCAGTATGAGTGAGGCACCACGTGTGAGTGGTGTGGTGGCGAGTGTGCCGGAGTGTGTGCTTCCCAGCACACGGTGTGTGGATGAGGCACCGCGGTTAAGTGCCCCCGCGTGGATGAGTGAGGCACGGTGTGTGGATGAGGCACCGCGGGTGAGTGCCCCCGCGTGTGTGGATGAGGCACGGTGTGAGAGTAGTGAGGAACGCGTGAGTGAACGGCCGTGTGCAAGGTCGCTGTGTGCAAGGGAGACCGTGTGTGTGAGAGAGCGGTATGAGAGGGAGATGTCGGTTGGCATGCGGGAGCACGCAGCCGCGTATCCCGGTGTGAATGTGATGGTGTGGACTGTGTGCGTTGTAACACGCAGGTATGCGTGTGTGGAATGGAGACGGAGACGGCGACAGAGAAGAGAAAGCCGAGTAGCGGCTGTAGTTGTTTCGGGGACCGTGCCGGGTTCGCCCAGCAGTGAGCACGCGGTTCGTGCTGTGCAACGCACGAGACCACCACGTGCTCGCTTGCGAGAGTGAAGTCCCGGTCCGGAAACGCACGCGGTGGATTTGCCGATCCCGCGGACGGACAAAGTTTAGGCAGGTAAACGGATTTGGACCGACGGGTTCTCCACGCGATCGTGTGTGTTGAGCTCCAACGGGCAAAGCACATGTGTTCGCGTGGGGAACCCCTCGAAACGTGGGGCTTGTGTTTTTTTTTTATGCGCACGGTGACGTCATGGCTGCACGTGTGGTTGGAATCCGGCAGGAGGGGTATCTCTGCCGGATGGTAGCGTCCAAGGAGGGACGAGGAACACGTGCAGCTGCATGACGTCACGGGCAGGTGCAAAGTGCGCGAGCTCTGAGTTGCCGCGCTGGCGCTGCGCATGTAGAAAAAAAAAAAAAAAAAAAAAAGAACAAGCCTCACTTTCGGGTGTACAGGATTCCTGGGCAAGGGGTGAAAGACCCCCTTACTTGGGCACAGGATGAAAACTAGTTAGGGGGAAGGGTTAGCTTAGCTAGACCGACTCCATGGGGCAGGGGTAAGTCCTCATGGGGTCCGTGGAATGGATTAGTTAGAGGGATTTAGATGAGCTTTAGGTTGGGAAATAAAATGATTTATTTGGAGACAGTGACAGATTTTTGGATGTGTAGAGGGGACGTAGCTTAGCTACGTAGGTTAAAAGGAACGTGCTGTAGTTTAAGGGACGACGTGGGAGCACGAGTTAGTCAGGGGATGTAGTTAGAAGGATGGCAGAGTTCAGTGGTGTGTGTGTTGGAGAGTTGGTGAGTGAAGTGGAAGCATGTGCTTGGTGAGTGAGTGAGGCCAGCGGGTCTGTGTGAGTGGAGCGAATGGGGAATGCATGGTGCGATGAGTGATTGGGGGGAGGAGTGACTCCCACCCAAGGGACCCCGGGGTCAGTGCAGATTGAGTTAGCTGGGTTAGTCAAATTGAAAAATGGAGGTCGTTTTGTTGTTGGTGGGAAAGTAGGCTCGAGACCCATTTGGAGGGGTGCAGGAGCCCTGTTGACGGGCTTGGGAGCGTGGCTGCGAAAGGTGAGTATCGCTGAGAGGGTACCCCGGGCACCAGGCTAGTCGGCCGCGGTAGGCCATGGGCCCATGGGGGGCCGGGATAGCGTAGTGGGCACGGGTGCGCCTGCTTGGTGCGGGGGCCCGGGGCGCCATTAGCCGCGTGGGCAGTGTTGTGGGCACGGGTGACCCTCGGAAAGGGGCCCGGGAGGCCGGCCTGCCACGTGTGCGTTTCAGGAGGTGCCATGGGGGCACTCCCCGGTGTTAGGGAGCTGGTAGGCTCGGAGGCAGTGTAGTGCCCAGGGGTGCCATAGCGGGAGAATCGGCAGAGGGTCGTGCCTGCCAAAGGGAGCCACGTGTCCCAGCCAGGAGACCGTGTGAGGGCACGGAGAGAAAATTGGGGGGCGAGGCCCGAAATTGTAAGGACACCAACACAGGCGACGGGAATCTGGGTTTATAGAACCAATAGTTTAAGCAAGAGGCGCTTGTTGAAAGCCCCGGGGTAGTTTAACAGTTAAATGGTTAGGGTAGATTAGGAGATGTACCCCTCCGCACCATCCATCCCCTCGCTGTCGTTGTGGGCCGCTGGACCCACTTGGTGTATATAGATCGCCGAACTCTGGGGAGGCCATTCTGAGGCTTCGTTGGGCCTCGACACAGGACGTTAGCTCTCCCTTATTCCCCTCCGGGAAGGGAACGTAGGGGTTGGGAGTAGGCTAGGTGACAGGATAGGTTAGCCGAACAAGGACGATAAAGGGGGTTAGGGGACGATTTATAGAGGGGAAGTAAACATAAAAGTAAAAATAAAAAAAAATAAGTTGGGGCTAAATTGGGGTTTGACAAATTAAGGGAGTGGGTATGTACAGTGACAGGCAAAGGCGATAGGTGGGAGGGAGACAGGTAGGTAGGTCCGAGCCCGCCTACCAAGTGGCCAGCACCACCGCACTCCCTCCACCAACCTCCACTGAATGGCAAAAGCTGGCCAACTTCATCGGCTGGCCGTGTTTTGTCTTCAAGGCGGAGGCCGGCCAACTTCATCGGCAGCTGTTGTTTTGCTGCAAGGCCTGTGCCATCGGCTGGCCGTGTGTGCTGCAAGGCCTGTGCCGGCCAGTTCATCTGCTGGCTGTTTTTCTTCGAGGCCTGTGCCGGCCAGTTCATCTGCTGGCTGTTTTACTTCAAGGCCTGTGCCGGCCAGTTCATCTGCCGGCTGTGTTTGCCTGCAGCGGCCTTCTTCTGCGGGCTGTGTTTGCCTGCCACCTTTGCCATGCCATGCCCACTGCCCACGTTCACCGCCCCGTTCCATTTTTGCTTTGCCCCCCCTGTTCATTTCCATGTGCGCCAGGATCGTAAAAGCAACAGTTTGCAAGCTGCGAGAACTGCCCTGTTGGCAGCTACAACACGGGCCTGCAGTGGCAGCCCGCGCACCGTGTTTGTGTCCATGCATCCATTCGTTGTGCTCATTGCGTGTGCCACTTGAGCTGGCACGGAGACTGCGTTTGTGCAGCCCATGCACCGTTGTGGTTCACTGAGTTCAGTTCAAAAGGGAAGGCCTTGGACTGCGTGTGAGCAGCCAGCCACGTTCCCTGTCACCTGCATTGTTTGAGCCAGAGACTGCATGTGGGCAGCCTGGCTCCCTGCTAACTGCTTTTCTTTTGCAGAGTTCAGTGATCCTGGGCCATGGTTTAGTGTAAAATTTGTAAGTTAAGGTTAAGATGTACTGTAAATATGAGTGTGCCCCCGGCATGTCTGTCTTAGCGCCGGCAATTTTATTTAAGTCGTCCGTGTGAGTGAGTTTGTTTAGATAGTTACGCAGCCCTCAGGTTATTTATTTTGGGGACACGAATACCATGAATGTCGCACTCAGGGATCCGTAGGTAAAATGTACTAGGGGAAAACTACACATGATGGCACACGAAAATTTGACGACTCGGGACGAGTCTGTAAAAAGGGAAGGGGGTAGTGTTGTGGTTACCAAATTCGCAAACCACCATTCAGGTCCCTTTGGTGAGGTATCTCGGTAAGTGCATGTGTAGTTAGGCCCAAACCCGTTGTCTAGTGGGAATACATGTCATTTATGCGAGCTGCGACTCTTCAGGATAGCCGTTTTTCTTTTACTATCTTTATTTTGGACCAACCGCCATGATTACCACCACAACCACAACATCAACCACCAACCACAACACCGCTTCACCACAACCGCCACGACCTTCACGTCACACCTCGCAACCGTAGCATCGCCACCGTTCTTGCCCCGCTGTGGGTACCGGTGTTGGACTCGTGCAGGGCGCACGTTGAACAGCGTGTACAAAATCACGGATTTTGTGCTTCAAAAACGGATCAAAAACGACACACGCCCACTTTTTGCCGTCCAATCGGTGAGCGAGGGGCGATTTGGCCCCGCCTCCAGAACGATCGATATATGCAAATTTGTGGATCAAAAAGCCTTCACGCCCACTTTTTCTCGGGCCAATGGGGAGCGAGGTGAAAGGTCAAAGGGAGGGGGTCAAAGGCGAAGCTACGGGGGGATAAAAGGACGGTGTTCGTCAGTCAGCAGAACGAGAAGGAGTCGGAGGGTGGAGAGTCAGAGGGTGTGGAAGTCTGGAGCCCGAAGCCTGCAGTAGCTGGAGAAGCTGAAGAGAGTCGAACGAGGGGAGCCCAAAGAAGAGTCCAGGGTGGAGAGTTCAGAGGCGGAGAGGCGGCAGCGGCGAGGGCAGACGAGGGGGTGCTCGCGTCGGTGCCAGGAGCTGCACGCCCGAGGGAGGCCGGCAGCGCGACCTGGCCGAGGTGGAGACGCACACCAGGGATAATAAAGATCCTCTATACCCCGAGCATCAGCAACCCCCTCCTGTTTCCCCCCGCGCCGAGATAGTGCGACCAAGGGGGCCCCGTTCCCACCCCCTACCAGACACCGTCCACGAGGCCCGCGGGTTGCGGGGCCATCGCCGCTCCGCGTCTCATCACCAGACGGGTAGGCCCGACCCGGTCTCGGCCTCAGGCCGCCTCATTCTTGAGGGTGTTTCTTTTCCTTGGTTTTGGGTATGTGTTGTCGGCGCCGTCTGTGAAGTAGAATTGTATAAGTGTTGCCGTGTGCTCGGTAGTCGGTATTAGCTCTGCACTGTGTTTTCACTTTTATATTTGCTTTTTGTGTAAATGGAAGTGTGTTTTCTTTTTTTTGTGTGCATTTGGTGGAATTGTATTTGTGTGCTTCCCGTGTGCCGCGAATAAATGTGCTTTATTGTTGAACTGTTCTCCCGCTTCGCTTCGTCTTTTCCTCCATTGAATCCTCATCTTGCTTCACGTAAAGGGTTGGTAGTGGGCTGAATACGCCCGATAATTAATCGAACCATCGAGGTCGACGATAACACCGCTCGGTTATTCTGATAGTACGGAACGGGTCGCTTAAGTGGCCCGTGTCCGAAGTCGACCTGCGGCGAGGTGCGATCGCCCGGTCTACCCTCCGCGTGGGTACTTAGGTAGGTCGAAATTTGGCGAGCAACCCTATCCCACGCGGGGGCTGATTGGCTCGATCGCGGTGAGACCAAAAGGTCCACCCGTGACTGGTTCCCAGCGTTAGTCCGAGAGGGTCACGACTGGATTGTCCGTCCGGTGGGCGACGTGCCGCGATTCGAGTTACGTGGCCGTCAGCACGCCGGCGGGCGCGAAATCCGCGACAATATATATATATATATATATATATATATATATATATATATATATATATATCTATATATATATATATATATATATATATATCTATATATATATATATATATATACAGATATATATATATATATATATATATATATATATATATATATATATATATATATATATATATATATATATACACACACACTGCATATAAAGAATGATCATCCACAAAATTCGATAAAATGCTGTCCAACATCACGAGGTCCAGGTTACAGCATCACGAGCCATGAACAGAGTTGATAGAATAAGCAATTTGAACATCAATTAACAAAAACTCAATGTGATCCTTTTCGAAGAGACGTTCACCTTGTTAGCGCAGTCAAACCCGGTCCCAAGTGCAGCAAGTGTTGTGATCACATCAGGAGAGTCGTTGCACTTGACAACATAGAAAGGAGACACACGAGGCAAGGCCTCCCTCCACTGTGCGTGCTTATGAACTACAGCACCAAGATCACCCACAAACAGGGCATTCCTATCATCCTGTAAATGCAGGACAGAAACTGAGCAGTGAACACCATCCCCAACAAAGATGAAAATTTTCATATATCCGAACCAGACAAGAAGAAAAGCACTCATCTGAATCGACAACACTCAAAATTAAAATAAAAAACTCAGCACTACTCAGCCTACAAGAAGTCCCCTCAAAATGGGCTCTAGCCCGCATTCAAATCTATTTCCTGGATCCTGTAGAATGTAACGATCTGCTCTCGACGAGCTCCTTCTGCTCGATGACCTTCCAGCTCACCCAGTGATGCGCACACTCAGACGACGACGACCTCGTGGTTTAACAACCAAAACCAAGGCCATCGACACAATGATGCTTTGTTCTTCCAGTCTGTGGAACCACCACCAGGAGGAGAATCCTCAATCGCAGCCTTCCCTCCAGGGTTTCAGCATTTTTTCATTACTCCGACCCACACCATTTAACCGACCTCGTTTGAAGTTTACTCATTCCCTTTCTTGTTGCTTCCACCTGTTTACTCAAATGCCTGCATGTTGCCTCTCCCACACCCGACATGCTCACTCTTGCACAACCCCCCCCCCCCCCCAAAAAACAAAGAAAACAACATTCATGCCAAGTACAGATCTCCCATCCAACAAACTTAAAACAGCACATGAATGCAAAGGCCTTTTCACAAACTCCACTCCGTGCTGTTATGTTTAATGCAGGGCATCAAGCAATCCCAAATAAATAAATAATTCACAGTGAGACTTGGGCATTGCTGGACTTGTGGACAGAGTCGGTCTAAATGAACAAGGACATCTCAATCGATTTTCAATCTCCGCATTTTTCATTTTCAATATTCCTTCTGGATTTTCCCAGAGAGACACAGAGACAGACAATGCAGTTTCTGGCTGCAGTGTGTGGCAGCGAGATGGCCGAAGGGACGTTACATGAAGACACCGTAAAATACGTGTGACAACAATTGTTCTTTTCAAATGACAGAGGGGAAAAAATAATAAAAAAATGAAAAATACCCCCGAGCGGGGGTGCCGGTCATCTCTGCCAGAGGTCGAAAGTAACTCTGTGCCAGACTGGAATAGGGGCAGTTCATAAAGTACGTACGCTCTACTTCCGGGTTTCAAAACCACCCACCCCCCTCTGTATGCAGGCGAGTGACCACCCACCCACCCCCATATGCGTCTCATATCACATCACAATACTTGAAGATTACAACGAACTGTAGATTTATCTCAAATGCATCAGTCATTATTAACTATGGTAATACAGTAATATGGAACAATTATTGACGTCCACGGATTCAACATCACGTCGAAAATGTTCCTGTGAATGGGGATATTTTTTCCCTTCGCGATGCCGACAGGCTCACCTTCATCTTCTGAAACGCTTTCATGTAGTCCGACACCACTTTCATCAAGTATGTATGCAGCAGTCGTACCACCCACCCACCCACCCCCGTACGCAGCCTGGACGCGGGCTTTAAACCACCCACCCACCTCTGTATGCAGCCGTCACACCACCCACCCCTGTACGGAGCTCGTACGCGGGCTTTAAACCACCTACCTCCCTCTGTATGCAGCCGTCGTACCACCCCTGTACGCAGCTCGTACGCGGGCTTTAAACCACCCACCCCCCTCTGTATGCAGCAGTCGTACCACCCACCCGCACCTGTACGCAGCTCATACGCGGGCTTTAAACCACCCACCCCCCTCTGTATGCAGCCGTCGTACCACCCCTGTACGCAGCCCGTACGTGGGCTTTAAACCACCCACCCCCCTCATACATCGCTAATCGCTTGCAAAGCCAGCAGTTCCTTATGGACCGATGTTTGTAAGTCATGACGATGCAGTCCCGAGCGGTGTAATTTACCTTTTTCTTTTAATATCACAGCACGTAATTTATGAAAATAAAAGTACAAATTGACATTCAAGACAATGTTAATGTTATAAATGAAAGTAAGTGTGCATATAAACTTGTGTTCCATTGTTTTAGTTAAATCTGACAAAAGCTTCAAATGTAATATTTGTCTCGGAGAGTTCCCGGTACTTAAGTTAATACTTTTATTTTTGTATGTACTTTATGAACGGCCCATACGGGGAATCAGAGCGAAGTTTGAAGGGCTATAAAATCGGAACGAGAGCAAATTTCCAAAAAATGGCTCGTGTTGTTCTAGATAATAGTCCATAGTATCTGAATCACTAATAACATTTGATCTCTCTTGAAAAATGAGAGAGGAGATACGATTTGAAATCGACGATTTTCGCAACTTTGACGGCCTCATGACGTTGACCTCGACCTTGGAGGACCTTGAAAGTTATATCGTTGTGCATGTCTCATCGACCTCTATCCATTCCACTCTTGGTTATTTGTCTCCACTCGGTTTGATTGTGGATGGACGGACGGGCGGACGGACGGACAGACTTCGAGACTGTTATTATTAGGTCATCTCTACTGAGATGATAGAGATGACCTAATAAAAATCAGATCTGGACGAGAAAACACGAGATGGCAAATTCGCCTGTTCAACGTCTCCCTCGGAGAACTCCACCCATCGCGAGATTAGAAACCCTGTGGGTGTGGGTATCATGCATAGAGCACAAAAACAGACATGAACAGGTGGCAGACTCACAGGACAATCAACAGAGGAGATTGCCCGGTGCAGGAAATCTGTAGTGGTCTCGCCCTCATAGAGCACAGTGAATCCTGGAGCCTGGTCGACGAACGCGGACATCATCCTCATGGAAAGACCGATGAGTGAAGGTGCTAAAGAGGGGGGCAAGGTGGCAGGGTAGGGAGGGGATCAAGGTGGTGTGACAATCTGTGGAGGACACAGAAGAGACAATGAGCAAGATCATAGTTGTACACTGGCACAACAACAGACCAGAAGGCTGTGTGTTTTCAGCTTCATTCTAGATCTGACTTGCAACCAAGCAACCTCGAAGCTCCCTCAATGTTGTCTGACTGCTTTAGGGCTCTCCCTCATGAAAAATAATAATTAAACCACATTCACCAATCACAGCCAAAAACTCCTTCTCCACCTCCCACACATGTCGTGTCCACTGGACAAATGACAAAACTTACGTGGCAAGGAAGAGGGTCAGGGATGAGGGCACAGCCACTATCAGCTGGGTTCCCAAGGGGGCTTGGCGTTGAAGTCGATCGGTTTGTGGGAGACTTGCAGCCCCTCAAGGTGGGTGGCACGTACCAGAGAAACAAACCCTCCCTGCAGAAAAGATACAAACAAGTGAAACAAAGCAAAACAATAACTCACGACAGAGGGGAGTGGCAACACAGGGAGACATAGAAGGGTATCCGGTAGAGTGCGTACCTCCACCACACAATTTGTGATTTACACATTGGGAACAATACTTTGACATATCGTGCCATACATCAGTTCAGTCCCATCT
>NC_140980.1:604358-631858 GCF_056783735.1 Eptatretus burgeri
CATGGTCGGCTGACAAACCTGGCCAAAGAAGCTTTTGGAGGGGTAGTGGGAAAGATACCGATGTCTATGGTGTAGGAGTGAGGAAAATGGGATTGCGAGTCAGTAACACCGAGTGCAGTCTGAATGTCGGATGGCAGCGGACTTTCTCCGCCACCCACAGGTTTCTTCATGAGCCAAAATGGACACCGAGGACCCGAAACAAACTCTCGGATCGCCCTTCTCGCGACCCCTCCTCGGAGCCCCTGGTCGTCCCGTGGTCAGACGACTGGATGAGGGCTGCATCAATTCCGGACGCTCACCGGGACGTTCCCAGTGAGATGAGGTGGAGCTATTAGTGTCCGTTGCGTGGTCGAGCATCGCACGGCGACGAGGACAATATTACGCCACGCGATGCTCCTCAAAATAGAGTGGTGAATTGTAGCAATGCAGAGGTACGAGGGGATGAGGGAATATTTATCCCGTGTGCGGGAGGCGTTTGTGGTCAAAGTGGTGAGATTTGGTGAGTGAGGTGCTGAGTAAGGTGAAATCAATTCTTCCTTTCGAATTCACACACCCAACTTGTCCACCAAGTTTCATCCGAATCCGTCTACAACTCTTTGAGATATCGTGCGATACATTCGTTTAACCCGATCTATCTGGAGGTAAGAATCTACCGATGTAAAACACAGTGTGTATTTGGCTGACCCCCTTCATAAGGACCATTTTTGAAGGATTTAAAGGACAATTTTTTTCACACAACTGTGTGTTCTCTAACATCTATTTTTCAGGACAAACAAAACTTGAAAAACATTTTTCATAAAAGAGGAATTACGTCTCTTCTATTGGAATTGTAGACAGTGACTTACAAACGGGGCCTCGTGGGCGAAGTGCAGAAACTTTAAAATAAATAAATAAACGCAACCAACAAGGACGTGAAACTGGCTGCACGTAATGTGTAACACATACAGAGAGTAAAACGAGCACTCATTTACATCAGCAGAGCGTCTTATAAATAAAGAAGATGAAAGCACACCTGACACGAGGCCGAGGCTTCAGATTCTGGCATGCTCAAGAGGATGTGAGGTCAAAACGAAACATCCCAGATGATTTTAAAATAAAAAAAATCCGATCACATTTGTGCGTGTTGTGTTTTAAAATAACATGAAGTGTGTTAAGATAATGTTTGAAAATAACGTGAAGTGTGTTAAAATATTGTTTTAAAATAACATGGTGTGTTAAAATAATGTTTTAAAATAATGTGAAGTGTGTTAAAATAATGTTTTAAAATAACGTGAAATGTGTTAAAATAATGTTTTAAAATAACATGGTGTGTTAAAATAATGTTTTAAAATAACATGGTGTGTTAAAATAATGTTCTTAAATAACATGAAGTGTGTTAAAATAATGTTTAAAAATAACATGAAGTATGTTAAAATAATGTTTAAAAATAACATGAAGTATGTTAAAATAATGTTTAAAAATAACATGAAGTGTGTTAAAATAATGTTTTCAAATAACGTGAATTGTGTTAAAATAATGTTTTAAAATAACATGAAGTGTGTTAAAATAATGTTTTTAAATAACATGAAGTTTGTTAAAATAATGTCTTAAAATAACGTGGTGTGTTGAAATAATATTTTAAAATAACGTGAAGTGCGTTAAAATGCTGTTTTAAAATAACGTGAAGTGTGTTAAAATAATGTTTTAAAATAACGTGAAGTGTGTTAAAATAATGTTTTTAAATAACATGAAGTGTGTTAAAATAATGTTTTAAAATAACGTGAAGTGTGTTAAAATAATGTTTTTAAATAACATGAAGTGTGTTAAAATAATGTTTTAAAATAACGTGGTGTGTTAAAATAATGCTTTAAAATAACGTGAAGTGTGGTAAAATAATGTTTTTATATATGAACATGAAGTGTGTTCAAATAATGTTTTAAAATAACATGAAGTGTGTTAAAATAATGTTTTTAAATAACATGAAGTGTGTTAGAATAATGTTCTAAAATAACATGAAGTGTGTTAACATAATGTTTTAAAATAACGTGAAGTGTGTTCAAATAATGTTTTAAAATAACATGAAGTGTGTTAAAATAATGTTTTTAAATAACATGAAGTGTGTTAAAATAATGTTTAAAAATAACATGAAGTGTGTTCAAATAATGTTTTAAAATAACATGAAGTGTGTTAAAATAATGTTTTTAAATAACATGAAGTGTGTTAAAATAATGTTTAAAAATAACGTGAAGTGTGTTAAAATAATGTTTTAAAATCACATGAAGTGTGTTAAAATAATCTTTTTAAATAACATGAAGTGTGTTAAAATAATGTTTTAAAATAACGTGGTGTGTTAAAATAATGCTTTAAAATAAAGTGAAGTGTGTTAAAATAATGTTTTAAAATAACATGAAGTGTATTAAAATAATGTTTTTAAATAACATGAAGTGTGTTAGAATAATGTTCTAAAATAACATGAAGTGTGTTAACATAATGTTTTAAAATAACGTGAAGTGTGTTCAAATAATATTTTAAAATAACGTGAAGTGTGTTAAAATAATGTTCAAAAATAACATGAAGTGTGTTCAAATAATGTTTTAAAATAACATGAAGTGTGTTAAAATAATGTTTTTAAACAACATGAAGTGTGTTAAAATAATGTTTAAAAATAACATGAAGTGTGTTAAAAGAATGTTTTAAAATAACGTGAAGTGTGTTAAAATAATGTTTTAAAATAACAAGAAGTGGGTTAAAATAATGTTTTAAAATAACGTGAAGTGTGTTCAAATAATGTTTTAAAATAACATGAAGTGTGTTAAAATAATGTTTTTAAATAACATGAAGTGTGTTAACATAATGTTTTAAAATAACGTGAAGTGTGTTAAAATAATATTTTAAAATAACGTGAAGTGTGTTAAAATAACGTTTTTAAATAATATGAAGTGTGTTAAAATATTGTTTTAAAATAACGTGAAGTGTGTTAAAATCACATGAAGTGTGTTAAAATAATGTTTTTAAATAACATGAAGTGTGTTAAAATAATGTTTAAAATAACGTGAATTGTGTTAAAATAATGTTTTAAAATAATGTGGTGTGTTAAAATAATGTTTCAAAATAACATGAAGTGTGTTAAAATAATGTTTTAAAATAACGTGAAGTGTGTTATAATAATGTGATAAAATAACATGAAGTGTGTTAAAATAATGTTTTAAAATAACATGAAGTGTGTTAAAATTATGTTTTTAAATAACATGAAGTGTATTAAAATAATGTTTTAAAATAACATGAAGTGTGTTAAAATAATGTTTTTAAATAACATGAAGTGTGTTAAAATAATGTTTTAATATAACGTGAAGTGTGTTAAAATAATGTTTTAAAATAACGTGGTGTGTTAAAATAATATTTTAAAATAACGTGAAGTGTTTTAAAATAAATTGATAAATTATGTCTTCCAGTCTCATTGAAGATTTCGAATAAAATAATTCCAACCTGATATTTTTGACGAGCTTTTATCCTCTTGCCGATCTGTCGTCCGTGTGCACCGAACCCCAAACCAGAAGATGAACACTCATGGAGATGAGTTGCGACCTCTGCTGCGTCGTCGTGGATCTACTTACAAACAGAAAGGAGATGGTTAATCACACAGAATACCTAGTTACGACCACTGCTGCATAGTTGTGGAGCTAAGTGTACTTGCCAAGGCATGTGAGTCAGAAACATCACCCAAACTTAAACCGAATAAGATGAATTTTGACCGTGTGAATCAAATGCTTGAGGAGATCCAATGGATGGATCACCTTGCTTACGTGAGCTGTCGTGAATCTTGAAGCTTTTTCAGGAAGCATGTTGAAGAGAGTGTGAAAGGATGCATTCCAAATCCCGTCACCTCGTCTCAGAAGGGTATCTGGAGAAACCCCGACATCTCCAGGGAAGCCGTGGCACAGTGACGCAAAAAGGCACAACGCATGCAGAAGGTACTCGACTACTGACGGTGTGTTACACTTTGAAAGATACACCGAGGAAGGAAACAAATCACGGCGTCTGACTCGACAAAACTGCCAAGAGTACGAATTAAGCGAAGCTCGGAATCTGAGTTCAAATCGCAATGGTGTCGATCCCCTCTGGACAGTTATCTGAAACAGATGGTGAGAAAGCAGACATATTGAACGGCTTCTTCAGCAGTGTATTCACAGATGAGGACCTGTGTCATGTACCCATAATGGAGTCAGCACTTTCAAGGCCCTGAGTTGGGTACCGTCCCAAACATCACAGAGACGGTTAGAAAAAAGCTGCGGGCCCGAAAGAGTTCAAAGTTTGCAGGACGGACTGTATTCATCCAAGATGGTTGAAAGAGAGAGAGCTCATGTCATTGCAGAACCTCCACTGATGATCTTCCAAAAGTCTCTTGATGAAGAGGCCCTTCCTTGGATTGGATCATTCCTTACAATAAGGCTTCAAAGAGTTACGATAAACGGAGTGAGCTCAAGCTGGAGTCCTGTAAAAGGTGGTCTTCCACGGGGTCGTGTACTCGGACCCCTTTTGTTTCTCATCTCTATTAACGATCGGCCACAATTGATCAAGAACTTTGTGTACATTTTTGATGATGACACCAAAATGATGGGTCCAGTTAACAATCAGGATCAAGCAGACGCGCCTCAAGGTGATTTAAACAAGACACAGGAATGGTCCACCACCTGGAAACTCCCCTTCAATGAAAGCAAACACAAGGTGCTGCATGTTGGAAGGAAAAACAGTAAGAGTGGGTACCACACGAGTGACGTCACTATTGAGGATGTCCAAAAAGAGAAAAACCCTTGGTGTTGTGATTGATGACGGAGTTAACATTCATCAGGATATCTCAAAATGCATTCTCAAGGATAAATCAGACGCTCAGGATCATGAAAAGGACATTCTCACACCGAACAATGAACGGACACTCGGTAGAGCGCACACCTTTGCCAGGCTGAATAGTTCACCTTTTATATCACACAGGTAGGCCATACCTGGATTCCGATCTGAACCAAAATTGGATCAATTCGTCCTCGTCACACACACAACCTGTCCACTACATTTCGTAGGAATCTGTTCACAACGTTTTGAGATATCCTGCTCATTGACAACCAGACAGGGGTGAAAACATAACCTGTAACAGGCTCGATGGGCCAAATGTCCTCTTCCTTCATAAAAGTCCCTTACAATCCTTGTGTCCCGCCGTCATCACTCTCCTTTTATTTACACTCACACAAGGATGCACACAATGAACTTACACTGGACCTTGCATTGATTATGCCCGATTTCTCGGATTCCCGCCAAAACGCAGACTGGCCCGATTTCTCGGATTCCCGCCAAAACACACTGGACCGATTTCTCGGATTCCCGCCAAAACACAGACTGGACCGATTTCTCGGATTCCCGCCAAAACACAGACTGGCCAAATTTCTCGGATTCCCGCCAAAACGCAGACTGGCCCGATTTCTCGGATTCCCGCCAAAACGCAGACTGGCCAAATTTCTCGGATTCCCGCCAAAACGCAGACTGGCCAAATTTCTCGGATTCCCGCCAAAACACAGACTGGCCCGATCATTGCCGCTTCGACTGAAAACTCTTCTGCACTTATCATGTCTCCACCGTTAAACACTTCAAACATCGACATCACACCCGTCAGGATCAAGAAACTCAACGGTTTTTAAACACGAAGTTTAAGTTTTAAACCAACGAACTCACTCGATCCATCAACGCGGGTGGAGAAACCGTTGTCTCCTCGATTCAAACGAGGCGATCAGTGCGCATGCGCGACTCACGTGATACTTCTTCTTCTTCCTCATTTTTAATCGTAAATTCGCTGATAAAGCTTTTTATTCACCGACTTCGCAATGGATTTCACGTTGAACGTGTCCATCGTTTAAACACTATCTGTGCGATTTCACTGAATTACCTTTTGACGTCATTTTTTTATCGTCGGTGGAGTTCGACATCTACACTTCCGGTTTAAACAACGGGAACTTCCGGTTTAAACAACGGACACTTCCGGTTTAAACAACGGACACTTCCGTTTTAAACAACGGAGATTGTCGCCATGGAGACGGATGATCACGATGTGCCGTGAACAGCAAACACGACGATAAACAGCGAGAATGACGTGGAATCAAACAGCGGATTATTGGTACAATCAAACAAATATAATTAATTTGTTTTAATTTTTCGTTCCTTGGCTTCTTCAAGAAATCGACTTCTTCTGTCAATATGTTGAAGATAATTGTGTGAGTTGAGCAAAGCAGGTACAATTACAAATGGAGATCGTTCAACGTGCCGCTTGTCCGCACGCCGTGCGTCCCGAGCGATCCGGGCCCGCACAGCACGCCTCTGCCCGGCAGCAGCTGCATCGAGGCGGAGGTGCGCGAGGATGTTCGCCGTCCGCAGAAGACATGTGTGGCCGTTGTGGTGAGCCAAGAGCGACGGTAACACGTGATTAGAACTCCATGCCCAGACCCAAAACGAGGTGCATGCTATTTGTGCCCCGCTCTGTGTGTGATAATATATTATCCCGGGGGCTGCGCGTGCGTCCGCCGCCATTGAGCATGCGGTCTTTTATCAAAGGTGGTGGTGTGTGCGGTGCCGGCCCTGATCTGTGTGAGGAACCCCTGATCTGTGGGGGTTGTCGCTGTGCTGCACACGTTCCGTGCTGTATCGTGGTAGTGGTGGTGTCTGTTTTTCTCTACCCTGGGCACGGCATGCTATCGATACTTGAGCTGACTTTTGCGAAGACGCATTCTTGCAGTGAAGGACGTGGCCGTGGTTTTTACAGGCGGCCGTGGCTTGGATTAACCTCAGGAATAGAGAAAAAGAGGAGGAATAAAGTTAGAGATATAATCAGGCCAATCGATGAGATCCACACATCGCACTTTGCCTTGTTTGTCCCATGAGACAAGAGGGAAGGGACGACCTCTCCGTATATTAATGAAATAACTGTCTGGGGACCACTGTATGGTTGATGCCATCGCTTTGGAGGGAAGCGGTTCTGGAAACCGCAACAATATTTTTGTCTAATTTTTCATTTCCCTTCCTGTTTTACGTGGTTTTCCGTGGGTTGGCAGAATTCCTTTTTATCCCTTAAAAACAATCGTAATACTTTTTAAAAACAGGAGCGAGAAAGCAGTTCTTATCTGGATGAGAAATTTGTTTTTGATGTCATTTTGTTTACTCACCTGATACTTGGATTCCTTTCATTGCTTGGTCCTTCAGGAGAGGTGACGGAGCCAGCAGGAATCGGTCCAAGATTACCCTACAACCCGAGTACATCTCAACAAAACCAAGTCTCAGTTATCCAACATGTCCTGAACCCCCAGCAAGCTGTACCACGGACTGAACCGATAAGCGAACAACACGAACAGAAACACGAACATTGAGGGGAGACATCCACAAGCTGAACGCATACTCTCTCAAGCTCAAAGCTGCAGCCAGTGAATTGAACGGAAACACGATCAATCTGAACAGGCAATCTCTCAAAAAGCCTCAGACTTTGCAACAACTCTTTCTCTACCAGGTGCCTCTCAGCCAACTCAACCGCCAGGTGCACTACCTGCTCTGAATCACCAGCTGTCCATACTCAGAGGTGAAGAGAGACATTTGGTATCTCAATGCAGAATGGAACACATGAGCAAGGAAACCGAACAGAGACCACGGTCCTCCGACGAAAAACGCCGGCAAATTGAACAGGCAATCCAAGAGAAAGCCTCAATGTTGCTCGCAAAATACGGAGACAATCCAAGTACTCCTAGACCAGGTACGTCTCAGGTACGCAGAATGGAAGACACATGCAAGGAAACCGAACAGAGACAACAGAGGCCCGATGAAATACGCCGTCGAATTGATCAGGTTATCCAACAGAACGCCTCAATCTTGCGTACACAATATGGGGTCAATCCAAGTCCTCCTCGACCAGGTACGTCTCAGGCAAACACCTCACTTTCACAATCTGTTTTGAAACACCAGGTGTCCAAACTCCCTTGTGAAGAGAGACAACATGAATCTCCCTGCAGAATGGAAGACACATGTAAGGAAACCGAACAGAGGCAACAGAGGCCCGATGAAATACGCCGTCGAATTGATCAGGTAATCCAACAGAACGCCTCAATCTTGCACACACAATACGGGGTCAATCCAAGTCCTCCTCCACCAGGTACGTCTCAGACAAACACATCCCCACTTCCAATAATTTATTTGAAACGACACCTGTCCAACCTCGAAGGTGAAAAGATGTATCACGAACTTCTACGGAGAGACGAACAGAAAAAAGAGAAAATCAAACATAAAGACGAAAAAAAATGCCGTGTAACTGAACTAGTAATCCGGGACGTAACCTTCGACTTGCAAAGAAAATATGGAGTCAATCCAAGTCCTCCTCTACCAGGTCCGTCTCAGCAAAACACAACCCAATCTCAACTTTCTGTTCTGGAAAATCAACTGTGCAAAATCTCCGGTGAAGAGATACGTCAGCAACATTTACAGAAAGACAAAAACAGAAAAGAGGAGATCGAAAAAAAATGTCTTGCAGTTGAACTTGCAATCAAGCAAGGAACCTTCATCTTGGAAACAAAATACGGAGTCAACCCAAGTATTTCTCTCCCAGGTCCGTCTCAGCAAAACACAAGCAAAGTTAAACTTTCTGTTCTGGAAGATCAACTGTGCAAACTCCAAGATGAAGTGAGACGTCAGGAAGATTTAAAGAAAGACAAAAACAGACAAACACAGATCCAACAGAAATGCCTGCAAATTGAACAGGCAATTCAAGACAAAACCTTCGTGTTGCCAACCGTGTATGAAGTCAATCCAAGTATCGATCAACCAGGTACATCTCAGGAAAATAAATCCCTACTTACACCATCTGTGCTGGAACACCAGGTGTTCAAACTCCCTCATGAAGAGAGACAACAGGAATATCAACGAAGAATGGAACAGATATGGAAGGAAACTGAACAGAGATCACAGTCCTCCATTGAAAAACGCCGGCGAATTGAACAGGCAATGAAACAGAAAACCTCAATGTTGCGTTCAGAATACGGGGTCAATCCAGGTACTCCTCGAGCAGGTACGTCTCAGGGAAACACATCCCCACTTTCACTACCTGTTCTGAAACACCAGCGACCTGAATTCGGAGGTGAAATGAGCTTTCAGGAATCTCTATGGAGAGACGAACGGAGACAAGAGAAAATCGAACAGATCCGCATGAATATTGAACAAGAATGTCTGCAAATTGAACAAGGAATCCAACACAACATGTTCGTGAAAACAAGATATGAAGTCATCGAAGGAGGCGCTGGGACTGCAGTGAGGTCTTGTTCTTTAAGGGAGGATCCGAGGGCCGAGTCACCTTGGAATCAGGACGCGGTGTCTCATTGGGTGTAAACCCCAAATTCTCTCTTCCCTCTCAACCAGACGGAAAAGGATCACCCTCTCCAAGTTCACCACCGAAAGAATCACCCTCACCGAAACCATCACCAGCGTCTTACCAGTTCGTCAAAAATAAATAATATAAAAATGGGACGAGGACGAATAGAATAAGAAGAGGAAGAATCTAAAAAGAAAACGGTGGGAGGGGGAGAGTGGGTGAGGTGTGGAGGAAGTGGAAAATTATTACAAATACTTTGTTTTTTAACAAAAGGAAACAGAAAACAGTTAATTATCAAGATGAGAAGTTTGTTTTTGATGTTTTACTGTTCATTCACCTGACACTTGGATTCCTTTCATTTGCTTGGTCCTTTCGGATAGGTGATGGAGCCAGCAGGAATCGGACCAAGATGACCCTGCAACCCGAGTCCATCTCAACGAAACCAAGACCCAGTTATCCAACATGTTCTGAAACAACAGTAATTTGTACGACGGACTGAACCGATCAGCGAACAACACGAAGAAATTGAGAGGAGACATCCTCAGGCTGAACAGATACTCCCACAAGCTCAACAGTCAACATTACCATCACCATCATAGACAGTGAAACCAAGGAAAACACCATCAAGTTTTACTCTGAGCTGAACAAAGAAACTAGGAAGTCAAACTCCAGCAAAGGGAAGGAAACACCAGGAAATGGAGATGTATGAACATCAAACATAGACGCCCGCATGTCGAACAGAGACACCTGCATATCAAACAGACATGCCCACAAATTGAACAGAGACACCTGCATATCGAACAGAGACACCTGCATATCAAACAGACATGCCCACAAATTGAACAGAGACACCTGCATATCGAACAGAGACACCTGCATATCGAACAAAGACACCTGCATATCGAACAAAGACACCTGCATATCGAACAGAGACATCTGCAGATCGAACAGAGACGCCTGCATATCAAACAGTCATGCCCACATATTGAACAGAGACACCTGCATATCGAACAGAGACACCTGCAGATCGAACAGAGGCACCTGCATATCGAACAAAGACACCTGCATATCGAACAGAGACACCTGCCCATCGAACAGAGACCCTTGCATATCGAACAGAGACATCTGCGTATCAAACAGAGACGCCTGCATATCAAACAGACATGCCCACATATCGAACACAGACCCCTGCATAACGAACAGAGACACCTGCATATCGAACAGAGACGCCTGCATATCGAACAGTGACACCTGCATATCAAACAGAGACACCTGCATATCGAACAGAGACGCCTGCATATCGAACAGTGACACCTGCATATCAAACAGAGACACCTGCATATCGAACAGTGACACCTGCATATCGAACAGAGACGCCTGCATATCGAACAGTGACACCTGCATATCGAACAGAGACGCCTGCATATCGAACAGTGACACCTGCATATCAAACAGAGACACCTGCATATCGAACAGTGACACCTGCATATCGAACAGAGACGCCTGCATATCAAACAGAGACACCTGCATATCGAACAGAGACGCCTGCATATCAAACAGAAACACCTGCATATCGAACAGACACCTGCATATCAAACAGAGACGCCTGCATATCGAACAGATACCTGCATATCGAACAGAGACACCTGCCCATCGAACAGAGACACCTGCATATCAAACAGAGACACCTGCATATCGAACAGAGACGCCTGCATATCGAACAGTGACACCTGCATATCAAACAGAGACACCTGCATATCGAACAGTGACACCTGCATATCAAACAGAGACGCCTGCATATCAAACAGAGACATCTGCATATCAAACAGACATGCCCCGCCATTGAACAGACACCTGCATATCGAACAGAGACGCCTGCATATCAAACAGAGACACCTGCATATCAAACAGAGACGCCTGCATATCAAACAGACATGCCCACATATCGAACACAGACCCCTGCATAACGAACAGAGACACCTGCATATCGAACAGAGACGCCTGCATATCGAACAGTGACACCTGCATATCAAACAGAGACACCTGCATATCGAACAGAGACGCCTGCATATCGAACAGTGACACCTGCATATCAAACAGAGAAACCTGCATATCGAACAGTGACACCTGCATATCGAACAGAGACGCCTGCATATCGAACAGTGACACCTGCATATCGAACAGAGACGCCTGCATATCGAACAGTGACACCTGCATATCAAACAGAGACACCTGCATATCGAACAGTGACACCTGCATATCGAACAGAGACGCCTGCATATCAAACAGAGACACCTGCATATCGAACAGAGACGCCTGCATATCAAACAGACATGCCCACATCTCGAACAGAGACGCCTGCATATCAAACAGAGACATCTGCATATCAAACAGACATGCCCCGCCATTGAACAGACACCTGCATATCGAACAGAGACGCCTGCATATCAAACAGAGACGCCTGCATATCAAACAGAGACATCTGCATATCAAACAGACATGCCCCGCCATTGAACAGACACCTGCATATCGAACAGAGACGCCTGCATATCAAACAGAGACGCCTGCATATCAAACAGACATGCCCACATATTGAACAGAGACACCTGCATATCGAACAGAAACACCTGCATATCGAACAGACACCTGCATATCAAACAGAGACGCCTGCATATCAAACAGACATGCCCACATATTGAACAGAGACACCTGCATATCGAACAGAAACACCTGCATATCGAACAGACACCTGCACATCAAACAGAGACACCTACATATCGAACAGATACCTGCATATCGAACAGAGACACCTGCCCATCGAACAGAGACACCTGCATATCAAACAGAGACACCTGCATATCGAACAGAGACGCCTGCATATCGAACAGTGACACCTGCATATCAAACAGAGACACCTGCATATCGAACAGTGACACCTGCATATCGAACAGAGACGCCTGCATATCAAACAGAGACACCTGCATATCGAACAGAGACGCCTGCATATCAAACAGACATGCCCACATCTCGAACAGAGACGCCTGCATATCAAACAGAGACATCTGCATATCAAACAGACATGCCCCCCCATTGAACAGACACCTGCATATCAAACAGAGACATCTGCATATCAAACAGACATGCCCCGCCATTGAACAGACACCTGCATATCGAACAGAGACGCCTGCATATCAAACAGAGACGCCTGCATATCAAACAGACATGCCCACATATTGAACAGAGACACCTGCATATCGAACAGAAACACCTGCATATCGAACAGACACCTGCACATCAAACAGAGACACCTACATATCGAACAGATACCTGCATATCGAACAGAGACACCTGCCCATCGAACAGAGACACCTGCATATCGAACAGAGACACCTGCCCATCGAACAGACACCTGCATATCAAACAGACATGCCAACAAATTGAACAGACACCCCTGCATATCGAACAGAGACACTTGCATATCGAACAGAGACACTTGCATATCGAACAGAGACACCTGCATATCAAACAGACATGCCAACAAATTGAACAGACACCCCTGCATATCGAACAGAGACACTTGCATATCGAACAGAGACGCTCACAAGTCGAACAGGGATACCTGAATATCGAATACTTTGAGATAGTTGATGACCATCGAGTAGGCACCTGTATGGTGCGTTCTGGTGGTGCGTTCTGCATCTCGTGGTGCATTCTGCGCATGCGCGAACGACCCCCGGACCTCGTGGTGCGTTCTGCGCATGCGCGAACGACCCCCGGACTTCGTGGTGCGTTCTGCGCTTGCGGGAACGACCCCCGGACCTTGTGGTGCGTTCTGCGCATCCAGCAGGCAAGGTTGTGGTCAATCTTATGGGTAGGTTGGACAAGTGTGGAGTTATCAGCCCTCACTTTGACGTTCAACTCAAAGACTTGGAGAAGTGGCAGAGAAACCTCCTGCCTTCTCGACAGATTGGGATACAGAAGAGAGTTTGGTTGTCGGGACGAGCGCTGAGCGGAGCTTTGGAGGCTGATTGCGGCTCGCTGGGCCTGGTTCTATCATCGCCTCTCGCTGGCGCCTGGTTCTATCATCGCCTCTCGCTGGCGCCTGGTTCTATCATCGCCTCTCGCTGGTTCCTTGTTCGCTCGTGTCAGCCAAACCACACGAGGTGGACAGGTCCATGTCCTTCTGGGTATCTCTGTGTGTGTGTCTGTGTCTGTGTGTGTGTGTGTGTGTGTGTGTGTGTGTGTGTGTGTGTGTGTGTGTGTCTGTGTCTGTCGGTGGGCCCGTCTTTAAGTAGTAAATTGTTCAGTGCCTTCGCTGTACATTATTTGCCTTACATCTCTCATTAGTCGTGATTACTCTGCCCTTACGTGCTTCCCTCCTTCCCCACCTACTGTTAGTAAATACCCTATTTGTTAAATATATCAGCTCGTTTTTGTGTTTCTTTTATTGGTTTAACGCGGTGCATGTTGGGGAATTAGAAAGGCCGTTGTTGCCGTAGTGGTGTGCATTTGGGACGGACGGAAGCTCGGTGACCATCCGCTCGGGTCACGCACGGGTCGAGCACGCATACGGATCGAGCTCCGTCGAGGGTGTGAATACTTGGAAGATCGCCACGTGGTCTCTCGGTATTTTGAAGTTTGGCAAATAACCCTGGACCACGTGGTGGAATTATTGACGATTCACGGTCAGGTAAGGGACCCGTACCCTCGGAGTTTTCCGAAAGGTACGATCTAAATTCCGGGTGTTCGGCAGAGTCGACCCTCCTGTTCCACCTCGCGATCGTGCTCGCACCCGATACCCGGCCCGCAACAATATATTGGGATATGGCTCTAATTTCATGTCTGGCATTGAGTTCCTCAATGCATTTTTTGGAGTGCAGAAGCATCATATCCAGGGTAGAGTGACCTGGTCTGAAACCAAATTGATGATTGGAAATCAGGCCATTGGAGCAGAGGAAGGATTTTCCTGTCTGAAGCGATGATGGATTCCAGAAGTTTGTTGATGATTTGGAGAAGGCTGATTGGTCTGCAGTTGCAGGGATCTGTTTTTGCACATTTTTCTGCAGGGCAGTAATGTTTGCTGATTTCCAAGCAGATGACAGGTGAGCTTGAGCAAATGAGAGGGTGAATAGAACAGAGAGAGGGTGAGCAAGAGCAGATGAGCAGGTTTTTAGGACACGTGGGCTGATGCTGTCTGGACCGGTTGCAGAATCTGAGTTGAGGTTTGACAGCAAGCTCTCCACCTTGTCAGGAGAAAGGGACACAGAGTCCAGGGACAGTTGGGTGCGACTGGGTAAGGTGGGAAGAGAAAGCGATGGGTTTTGGACACAGATTTAGAAACAAACACCGAGTTTAGGCATTCAGCCGTTTTACGTGCGTTATCAGCAGTGTGGCCATTTGAGGTAAGGAAGGGAATAGACGGGGAACATACAACAGAAAAAGACCGAACTCGACGCCTCCATGACTTGCAGGAGGGAGACAGATTTGAGAGTTCAGACTTGAGATGATAAAGATGATGTTTTCTGGCTCTCCTGAGGGTAGATACACACTTGTTCCGAGCTTTATGGAAGAAACTGAGATTACCCTCAGTTGGGTTTGCTTTCCATGAGGTAAAGGCAAGTTGCTTCAGGATAACTGCCTCGCCACAAGCTTCAGTGAACCAATGGCGGGAGGAAGGGGACAACTGAAGATGAGATGTGATAAGTCTGTGCATTAGAGAGAACAAGTTTCTTTGAAAGAATTCCCAGGATGAGTTGATGTTGGAGGAAGTAGCGATGGGAGACTGGTCGAGAAAGTTTGATGGCTGCTTGGAGACCCCGTCAGTCGGCTTGCGTGAAATGCCAGACTCGAAGCCGCTGAGGTGGTTCTCTGATAACAGCCTGAGAGATGTCCACTTTGAGAAGGACGTGGTCAGAAGAACCGATTGGAGCGAAGGAAGAACAGCAGAGATTTTCAAAGGAAATTTGTCAAAGTCAGATCCAGAAGAGATAGAGCACGGGTCGGTTAAGATCTGGGTCGGTTGAGATCCTGGTCGGGAAGTGGACCGATTGAGTCAGTCCCAATGAGTCGCAGAAGTCTTTTGCTGAAGTGCCATGAAGGTGAGAGAGGTACCCACACCTAGCCAACTGGCATGATGACAATTGAAGTCGCCACATATGAGGAAGAGAGAGTTTGGATGAGAAGATAGAAGTTGGTCCATGTTTTTGGATGGTCAGGGGCAAATGGAGTCATCACTGTTTGGTGGACGGCACAGTACACATATAAACATGAGGTGGGAGTGAAGGGGAAGCCGTAGGCAGAGGAATTCTTGGGGGTGTGGGGTGTGAAGGCAGTGCAGGGAGAGTGAGGAATCGTCTTTGATGAAGAGAGCAACTCCGCCGCCAGGATGAGGATCAGGTCTGTCATACCGGAGGAGGGAGTAACCAGGGAGAGATACCAGGAAGTCAGAGATATCTTGGAGGAGGAAAGTTTCTGTGAAGCAGATTATGTCTGGTTTATCAGTGGAAACCTGCATGGAAAGATTTATCAGGTTTGAGTGAAGGCCCCAGATGTTTGAGGTCAACACTGTGAAGGAAAAGGGAGGGAGGAGGTTTTGAGTGGAGGGTAGGACGAGGGAGGAGGTGGGGCGGAGGTCAGGAGAGTTATTGAAAGTGTGTGGTGGATTGCAGAAGAGCGAGGGGAGAGGGACGGGTGAGGAGAAAAGGCTCGGTGGTGATGGGTTGAGTTACAGTGGGGAGCAACAAGAGAGGGGGCAGAGGGCAGTTGAAGAGTGGAGGAGGTGCAGTGATGATATGGAAGAGAGAGGGTGGGGAAAAGAGGAAGTTTTGTGGATGTTCAGGGGAGCAACTTTGGGAAGGGGGATTTAGGGGGAAGATTGGAGGGAGAAGAGTGTGAAGGTTGCATTGAGAGGGAGGGGAGACGAGAGCAGGCACGGCCAAGGTGGAGGAGGGCGATGGGAGAGGAGGGATGAGACTTTGTCGAGGTATGGTGAAGAAGGGAGCGGCGGGGGGAGGTACAAGATTTGAGGGGTTGGGAAGAGGGGGAGGTGTTCTGAGAGGAAGGAAGTAGCATGTTTGTGATGATGAGTGTACTGATTGAGAGAGTGAGATATCTGTGAGGTTAGAATGTAGTCCACAGATGTTAGAACACTACACAGTTTGGGACAAGGGAGGAGGAGCTGATACTGAGGACGAAGACAGTGACGAGGTGCTTAGAGCTGAGGTAGGATGAGGGGCAGGATGGGAGACGTCAGGAGAGGGGATAACAGGTGAGGGGTTAGGAGGAGGTTGATTTAAGGAGGTGCGGTGAGTTAACACTGAAGTTGGTAAAAAAAAGGATTGTTGGAACACGAACACACATTGTAAACTGGGATTTTATAAGTTAGAGATGTGATTGAAGACATTAATACGTGAAGGATGTAAAAAAGGAGGATTTAGAGATTGGAGAAAAGAAACGTTTTGTAAGATTGGGACGTTTTAGATACGGGATGAAGGAAAGCTCGAATTGAAAACACCCTCTTGAAGAAGAGGAAGAAGAAGTGTCGTGAATGATGATGCAACAACGAGAACCACGTGGGTGAAACAGGAAGTTGTAACATTTCAACAGAGGGTGTTTTTTTTTTTTTGACAAAGATTACGTCTGATCGTGAAAAGGAAAGGTTGATGAACAATCGTGTCGGTGTTTGGTGAATTTTGATCGACAAACAGGAGGAAGTTGGTCGTTCGACGAAAGTAAACAGGAAGAAGAAGAAGAAGAAGAGGGTGCAGGGAAACACGTGGTTTCGGGAGGTGTCACGTGAGAGGTTAAAATAACAAAAAAAAAATTCGTATGATGTTATGAAAAGGTTGAAGAAAAAAATCGTGAAGGTGTTTGGTGAATGTGGGTCGACAAAAGTAGATGGAAGATCGGCAGAAGGAAGAGGAAGAAGAGTCGGAACAGGAAGTCACGTGGTTACGTCGGGCAAAAATGTGAGAGAAAAATTGTTTTTGTTGGATTTGTTTGTTTGTTTTTTGTTCGACGAAACAGAGGGAGTCGTTCAGGGGGATCGGAGGGAGAAGTGGAGAAAATATAAACTGATGTTAATAAGGAGAAAATACAACAAACACCATCAGGTCCACAAACGGGGAGAAGAGAGAAAATACAACAAACACCATGAGGTCCACAAACGGGGAGAAGGGAAGGCCTCAAGGAAACACGAGATGAAAACTCAACAATTATCACAAGTTTTAACACAAGACCGAACTAGAAACACACAGTAAACACAGAGATAACAAAATGACAGTAAAAATACGAGAAAAACGACCAGAAAACTTATCTTTGAGAAATTGGGCAGAGATCCTGAAAAGGAACAACCACCGTCACTTTTAATCCGGTGTTGATAAATTGGTTGGTGTTGGTGTGGCACAGGCATGATGGACCGAATGGCCTCCACCTCCATCTAATTTCATTGTTTCCTTTTCTCGGATGGTGGAACAGAAAGAAAACAACAACAAACAAGGTTTCATGACACTCGGGAGAGGGTACACCTCCACCAGGCTGAACAGGTTCCGTTCTGTTTCCCACTGATCGGCCGGATCTGAATTCGGTCCTGAACCCAAATCGAATCGACTTGTTCTTGTCACATAACCAAGTCATCCACCAAGTTTTGTCACAACCTTTGCAGACAGACAAAAAAGATCAATTAATATTGATCGTGGTATGGATCTGTCTGAAGGTTTAAATGGGTTTCGTTAATAATAGTTATTTGGTAGTGTATGTTCAGCATCAGTGTACGTAATAAATGTATTTGACAAGGCAGTGTCGAAGTTGTCTGGCAAGTGACTCGTCTTCCTGTCAAAAATATATTTGTCTAATTTATCATTTCCCTTCCTTTCTGTTTGACGTGGTTTTCCGTGGGTTGGCAGAATTCCTTGTTATCCCTTTATAATCCTCTTACGACCTTTTTAAACAAGAGGAAACAGAAAACAATTCTTTTCTGTTTGAGAAATTTGTTTTTGATGTTATTTTCTTAACTCATCTCACACTTGGATTCCTTTTATTGCTTGGTCCTTCAGGATAGGTGATGGAGCCAACAGGAATCGGTCCAAGATTACCCGACAACCAGAGTACATCTCAACAAAACCACGAACAACGCGAACAAATTGAGGGGAGACATCCACAAGCTGAACGGATACTCTCACAAGCTCAACATCACAGGCAGAAAATCGAACGGAAACACGAACAATCCGAACAAAGAAACCAGGAAGTCAAACTCCATCAAAGGGGAAAGAAACACAGAGAAATCGAACAGAGACATCAGGGAACTGGACAAAACCGCCTGCAAGTTGAACAGGCAATCTCTCAAAAAGCCTCAGATTTTGCAACAACTCTTTCTCAAACAGGTGCCTCTCAACCAGATATATTGCCAGGTGCATCACCTGCTCTGAATCACCAGCAATCCCAACTCCAAGTGGAAGAGAGACAACAGGAACCTCAACGCAGAATGGAAGAGACAAGCAAGAGAGACAACAAAACCGAACAGAGACGACAGAGGTGCGATGAAACACGCCGGCAAATTGAACAGGCAATACAACAGAAAGCCTCAATTTTGCGAACACAATACGGAGTCAATCCAAGTACTCCTCTACCGGGTACGTCTCAGGCAAACACATCCCCACTTACAATCACTGTTTTGAAACGACAGCTGTCTAAACTCGAAGGTGAAAGGAGATATCATGAACTTCTACGGAGAGACGAACTGAAAAAAGAGAAAATCAAACAGGATCAGGAAATTAAATGCCGTAGACTAGAACAAGCAATCCAAGTGGTAACCTTCACCTTGCAAACAAAATATGGAGTCAATCCAAGTACTCCTCTACCAGGTACGTCTCAGGCAAACACATCCCCACGTTCAGAAACTGCTTTGAAAGAACAGCTGTGCAAACTCGAAGGTGAAAGGAGACATCATGCACTTCTTCGGAGAGACAAACAGAAAAAAGAGAAACTCAAACAGAAAGACGAAAATAAATGCATTGGAATTGAACAAGAAATCCAAAAGGTAACCTCCGACTTGCAAAGACAATACGGAGTCAATCCAAGTACTCCTCCACCAGGGACTTCTCAGGCAAACACATCCCCACTCACAGAAACTGCTTTGAAAGAACAGCTGTCCAAACTCGAAGGTGAAAGGAGACATCATGAACTTCTACGGAGAGAGGAACAGAAAAAAGAGAAACTCAAACAGAAAGACGAAAAAAAATGCCGTGTAATTGAACAAGCAATCCAAAAGGTAACCGACGACTTGCAAAGACAATACGGAGTCAATCCAAGTACTCCTCTACCAGGGACGTCTCAGGCAAACACATCCCCACTTACAGTAACTGCTTTGAAAGAACAGCTGTCCAAACTTGAAGGTGAAAGGAGACATCATGAACTTCTACGGAGAGAGGAACAGAAAAAAGAGGAACTCAAACAGAATGACGAAAAAAAATGCCGTGTAATTGAACAAGCAATCCAAAAGGTAACCGACGACTTGCAAAGACAATATGGAGTCAATCCAAGTACTCCTCTACCAGGGACGTCTCAGGCAAACACAACCCCACTCACAGTAACTGCTTTGAAAGAACAGCTGTCCAAACTCCAAGGTGAAAGGAGACATCATGAACTTCTACGGAGAGAGGAACAGAAAAAAGAGGAACTCAAACAGAATGACGAAAAAAAATGCCGTGTAATTGAACAAGCAATCCAAAAGGTAACCGACGACTTGCAAAGACAATATGGAGTCAATCCAAGTACTCCTCTACCAGGGACGTCTCAGGCAAACACAACCCCACTCACAGTAACTGCTTTGAAAGAACAGCTGTCCAAACTCGAAGGTGAAAGGAGACATCATGCATTTCTACGGATAGAGGAAAAGAAAAAAGAGAGACTCAAACAGAAAGACAATAACAGACAAATGGAGATCGAAAAAAAATGTCTTGGAGTTGAACATGCAATCAACCAAGCAACCTTCATCTTGCAAACAAAATACGGAATCAATCCAAGTATTTCTTTTCCAGGTCCGGCTCAGCAAAACACAAGCGAAGTTAAACTTTCTGTTCTGCAAGATCAACTGTGCAAACTCCAAGATGAAGTGAGACGTCAGCAAGAATTACAGAAAGACAAAAACAGACAATCACAGATCCAACAGAAATGTCTGCAAATTGAACAGGCAATTCAAGACAAAACCTTCGTCTTGCCAACCGCATCTGAAATCAATCCAAGTACCGCTCGACCAGGTACGTATCAGGAAAATAAATCCCCACTGACACCATCTGTGCTGGAACACTGGGTGTCCAAACTCCCTCATGAAAAGAGACAACAGGAATCTCAACGAAGAATGGAACAGATATGTCAGGAAACCGAACAGAGATCACAGTCCTCCGATGAAAAACGCCGGCGAATTGAACAGTCAATCCAACAGAAAACCTCAATGTTGCGTTCAGAATACGGGGTCAATCCAGGTACTCCTCGAGCAGGTACGTCTTGGGGAAACACATCCCCACTTTCACTACCTGTTCTGAAACACCAGCTCCCTGAATTCGGAGGTGAAATGAGCTTTCAGGAATCTCCATGGAGAGACGAACGGAGACAAGAGAAAATCGAACAGATACGCATGAATATTGAACAAGAATGCCTGCAAATTGAACAAGGAATCCAACACAAAACCTTGGTGATGCAAACACAATACAAAGTCATCGAAGGAGGCGCTGGGACCGCAGTGAGGTCTTGTTCTTCAAGGGAGGATCCGAGTGCCGAGTCACCTTGGAATCGGGACGCGGTGTCTCATTGGGTGTAAACCCCAAATGCTCTCTTCCCTCTCAACCAGACATAAAAGGATCACCCTCTACAAGTTCACCACCAAAAGAATCACCCTCACCGAAACCACCACCAATGTCTACCCAGGAAGTCAAAAATATATTGTTGCGAATTCGCGCCCGCCGGCGTGCAAGCGGCCACGTAACTCGAATCGCGGCACGTCGCCCACCGGACGGACAATTCCGTCGTGACCCTCTCGGACTAACGCCGGGAGCTAGTCACGGGTGGGCCTTTCGGCCTCTCCACGATCGTGCCAATCGGCCCCCCGCGTGGGATAGGGTTGTTCGCCAAATTTGACCTACCAAAGTAGCCACACGGAGGGTAGACCGGGCGATCGCACCTCGCCGCAGGTCGACCCTGGACACGGGCCACTTAAGCGACCCGTTCCGTACTATCGGGATAACCGAGCGGTGCTATCGTCAACCTCGACGGTTCCGATGAATTATCGGGCGTATGAAGCCCACTACCAACCCTTTACGTGAATTAAGATGGAGATTCAATTAAAGAAAAGACGAAGCGAAACGGGAAAAACAGTTCAACATGAGGCACATTTATTCCGCAGCACACGGAGAGCACACATATACAATTACAACAATTATGCACCAAAAGCAATTGCAACAAAAGAAACACAACAATGCAGATCTACTACCGACTACGCGAGCACACGGCAACACTGACACAGTTTTACTTTACAGACGGCACCGACAACACATATACTCAAAAGCAAAAGAAAAGGGCCACCCTCAACGACAAGGGGGCAGACGGGCCTGTGGGCGCGAGACCGGGTGGAGCCTACCCATCTTGTGATGAGCCGCAAATGCCGCGGCGGTGCCCCGACTCCGCGCTCCTCCGCGGGTTTCGTTGGCACTGCTTGGAATGGGGTGGGAACGGGGCCCCCTTTCCGCACTATCTCAGCGCGGGGGGGGGGAAAGGGGGGAATTGTTGATGCTCTGGGGAAAGAGGATAGCTGGCTGGCTTGGGTCCCGCGACGAGCGACTCCACTGCGACCTTGACCGCGCTCCCGGCTTCCCCTCTCTGCTGCTCCCCGACAGACTCCGAACCCCGACAGACTGACTCTCTTCCAGACCCATCTTGACTGCTGCTGCCACACTCCGCCGCCGCCACACCTCTCCAACTCGCCCGAGCCAAAAACTGACTGAATTCGCCCCGCGCTCGGCGCTTTATAGTGGTGTAGGAGATCCCATATGCAAATTTCCGGATCAGGATGAGCTCGGGGGCGGAGCCACGCTCGCCCATTGGATGGAGGAAAAGTGGGCGTGAACCTCCCCTGATCGTCGAATTTGCATATATCGATTCTACTCCGACGCGCCTGGAGGCGGGGCCAAATCGCCCCGCGCTTGCTGATAGGACGGATCAGAAGTAGGCGTGTATCATTCCTGATCCGACTTCCCCTCGGAAAGGCCGCTCTTTGTACCCGCGGCTCAGCGCGCGCCCTGTACGAGTCCAGGACAGCCTGACGCTCGGTGCCCACAAGCGGTGCGGGAATGGCGGCAGAAGGAGGAGAGGTGAAGGTGGTGGAGGGTCTAAAGTGGCGGTCCCTGGCCACGGTGACGCTTGGAATGGCGGTGATGCGATGGTTGCGGGATGGTGTGCTGTGAAGGTAAAGGTCGTGGCTGTTGGCGTTGTTGTTGTTGTGAAGCGGCGTTGCGGTTGGTGGTTGTTGTGTGATGGCGGTTGAGACGTGGTTGGTTCAAAATAAAGATAGAACAGAAAAACGGCTATCTTAAAGGGTCGCAGCCCGAATGAATCACATTTATTCCCTCTAAACAACGGGTTTGGGGCTAACTACACATGTACTTACAGAGATATCTCACCTACGGGACCTGAATGGTGGTTTGCGAATTTCCTCAACCACAACACTATATAGACATAAAAAGGGGAAGAGGACGAAAAGAACAAGAAGAGGAAGAATCCAAAAAGTAAACGAGGTTGGTGGTGGGGGGGGGAGTGGGTGAGGTGTGGAGGAAGTGCGAATAAATTCAAATACTTTGTTTTTTTAACAAGAGGAAACAGAAAACAGTGAAGTATCACGATGAGAAGTTTGTTTTTGATGTTACACTGTTCATTCACCTGACACTTGGATTCCTTTAATTGCTTGGTCCTTCAGGATAGGTGATGGATGAAGCAGTAATCGGACCAAGATTACCCTGCAACTCGAGTACATCTCAACAAAACCAAGTCCCAGTTATCCAACATATCCTGAAACAATAGTAATTTGTACGACGGAGTGAACCGATCGGCGAACAACACGAACAAATGGAGAGGAGACATCCTCAGGCTCAACAGATACTCCCACAAGCTCAACAGTCAACAACAACACCATCATAGACATCATAGACAACAACACCATCATAGACATCAAGTTTTACTCTGAGCTGAACAAAGAAACCAGGAAGTCAAACTCCAGCAAAGGGAAGGGAAACACCAGGAAATCGAGATGTATGAACATCAAACATACACGCCCGCATGTCCAACAGAGACTCCTGCATATCGAAGAGAGACGCCTGCATATCGAACAAAGACGTCCGCATATCGAACAGAGACACCTGCATCTCGAACAGAGATCCCTGCACATCGAACAGACACCTGAATCTCGAACAGACACCCGCATATCGAACAGGGACCCCTGCACATCGAACAGAGATACCTGCATATCGAACAGAGACGCCTGCATATCGAACAGAGATGTCCGCATATCGAACAGAGAGGTCCGCATATCGAACAGAGACACCTGCATATCGAACAGAGACCCCTGCACATCGAACAGAGACATCTGCATCTCGAACAGAGACGCCTACATATCGAACAGAGACACCTGCATATCGAACAGACACCCGCATATCGAACAGAGACACCTGTACATCGAACAGAGGCACCTGCATCTCGAACAGAGACGCCTGCATATCGAACAGAGACGCCTGCATATCGAACAGAGATGTCCGCATATCGAACAGAGACGTCCGCATATCGAACAGAGACACCTGCATATCGAACAGAGACCCCTGCACATCGAACAGAGACATCTGCATCTCGAACAGAGACGCCTACATATCGAACAGAGACACCTGCATCTCGAACAGACACCCGCATATCGAACAGAGACACCTGCACATCGAACAGAGGCACCTGCATCTCGAACAGAGACGCCTGCACATCGAACCGAGACGTCCGCATATCGAACAGAGACACCTGCATATCGAACAGACACCCGCATATCGAACAGAGACACCTGTACATCGAACAGAGGCACCTGCATCTCGAACAGAGACGCCTGCATATCGAACAGAGACGCCTGCACATCGAACCGAGACGTCCGCATATCGAACAGAGACACCTGCATATCGAACAGACACCCGCATATCGAACAGAGACACCTGTACATCGAACAGAGGCACCTGCATCTCGAACAGAGACGCCTGCATATCGAACAGAGATGTCCGCATATCGAACAGAGACGTCCGCATATCGAACAGAGACACCTGCATATCGAACAGAGACCCCTGCACATCGAACAGAGACATCTGCATCTCGAACAGAGACGCCTACATATCGAACAGAGACACCTGCATATCGAACAGACACCCGCATATCGAACAGAGACACCTGTACATCGAACAGAGGCACCTGCATCTCGAACAGACACCCGCATATCGAACAGAGACACCTGCACATCGAACAGAGGCACCTGCATCTCGAACAGAGACGCCTGCACATCGAACCGAGACGTCCGCATATCGAACAGAGACGCCTGCACATCGAACAGAGACGTCCGCATATTGAACAGAGACGTCCGCATATCGAACAGAGACACCTACATGTCGAACGACCCCTGCATGTCGAACAGAGACCCCTGCATGTCGAACAGAGACTCCTGCATATCGAACAAAAACACCCGCATCTCGAATGGAGACCCCTGCATATCGAACAGAGACACCCGCATATCGAACAGAGACCCCTGCATGTCGAACAGAGATACCTGCATGTCAAACAGAGACTCCTGCATGTCGAACAGAGACTCCTGCATGTCGAACAGAGACTCCTGCGATTTGGACCGGAGATCCATCAGCAAACCTTCTATCAGTGTACAACATGCAGGGTCAATCAAGCGACTCCTCCTCCACCAGGTACATCTCAGCCAAATGATCTGAACCAAAATTCGAATCGGCTCGGCTTTTTCTTATCACCTCTTCAACTCATACACCTCGGTTTTTTTTTGTCTGAATCCGTCCACAACTTTCTGAAATATTGTGCTTCCTATTGTTTTTGGATGCTTGGTGTTGGCTTCATGGTAAAGGTGGTGGGTTTGGGATCCTTGGGTCCTGAGGTCAAATCCTGCTTGGCCGTTTTATTAACACCAAAATCGTTTTACACGAAGTTTTGAACTGAAGCTGTGACCTTGACCTGCTGTAAGAACTATGTAGAAACCATTCTCACGGGATAGGGATGTTTGTACCGACTATGTTTATCTGTTTTAGTGAAATATCATGAAGGTATGCCTGGTGTTTGTTTAACGGTTGGTGTGGTTGACTTGGTTGACTTGGGTCCTGAGTTCAAATCCTACTTGGCTGTTGAATTAATACCAGGTGGGGTTGACTCAGTTTGTCATCCTTCTGAGGTTGACAAAGTGAGTACCAGCTTGCTGGGATGAATGAGCCATTTCAGTACCCTGGTCAGAGTTGTCACATGTCCAGGAATGTTCCCAACAGCCCAGGAGACTGCGATGGCCGCACTGATGCTCTGTACAGACTGTGGTCCTAACGGATGTATTGTTTTTGACCCGATCTCTCAATGGTATCACTATCTCAAAACAAGTGAAATCCTTGAATACAGCGCGTGTGTTGAAGCAAATGAGTACACTAATGTTAAAATATGCAATTTATGCTTTTTCAGTTGAAAAACAATTAAAAAGCGTACTTAATATTTGAAATGTAAAAATCTTGTTTTTATTGTGATAAGCACCTTTATATCTGTCTGAAGGGTAAAATGGGTTTAGTTTATAATAGTTATTTCGTAGTGTATGTTCAGCATCAGTGTACGTAATAAATGTATGTAACAACGCAGTGTCCGAGTTGTCTGGCCAGTGACTCGTCTTCCTGCCAAAAATATTTTTGTCTAATTTATCATTTCCCTTTCTGTTTTACGTGGTTTTCCGTGGCCGTGATTTACGTATATAGTTCAAATCCCACTTGGCCATTGAATTAATACCACGTGGTCCTGTCATCCTTCTGAGGAGGTAAAATGAGTACCAGCTTGCTGGGATGATTGAGCCATTTCAGCACCCTGTGTCACAGTTGTGACCCCTCCAGGAATGTTCCCAATAGCCCAGGAGACTGCCTTAGCAGCACTCTGGGCAGAGTGGGGTCTTTGTAAATGGTCAGGAGCTCAGGTGTGGCAAGGAAGGACTTTGCATGATGGAAGATGCCCAGTTGGAGACTGGCTTTGGAGGCCAGCTTGAAAATGTGGCTTTCCCAGGAAAGATCATGGCAGACAGTGAGACCCAGAAGTTTGAATGAAAGGGCTTCTTCAAGAAGATTGTTGAGAAATTAGATGGGGGGGAGGGGGGTTTCAAGACGGTCCTTTCAGAGAGACATTGTGAGAGTGTGAGAATATTCAGGATTGAAAGACATGTTCCACGTGTTGGACCAGTTTGTGGTTTTATCCAGATCTACAGAGAGTGAAGAAGCTGCTGCTTGCCGATCTCAGGGTGACAGATGGTACCGCAGAGGGTGGAGTCATCAGTGAAGAGACAAAGAGGATTTTCTAGAGAATCGGATATTTCATTGATGAAAACCAGAGAAAGAACAGGGCCCAGAACGCTGTGTTGAGAAACTCCAGCCTGGACAGGAAGAGGGGATGAGAGAACTCCATTTAGGGCCACACGTTGACTGCAACAGGAGAGGAAGTCTGCAAGCAATGAGTGGAGATGGCCTTGGATACCATCGAAAGAGAGTTTCGTGAGCAGGACATTTTGCCAGACCATGTCAAAAGCAAACAATATGTCTGGATCTGGCTCTGATTTAATGTCTGGCATTGAGGTCCTCCATCCATTGTTGGGAGTGCAGAAGCATCATATCCAGTGTCGAGTGACCTGGTCTGAAACCAAATTGATGATCGGAAATCAAGCCATGGGAGAAGAGGAAGGATTTAATATCTGCAGCGATGATGGATTCCATAACTTTGTTGATGATTGGCAGAAGGCTGATTGGTCTGTAGTTGCAGGGATCTGTTTTTGCACCTTTTTATGCAGGGCAATGATGTTTGCTGATTTCCAAGCAGATGG